>NC_057800.1:106131319-106241023 GCF_018294505.1 Triticum aestivum | reverse complement strand
CGAAGCCTTCATGGTCTTCAGCCGAGGGGCTGTGTCAGCCTGTGGCGACCAGTAAGCAAGCGGAGACACCGGGCTGGAAGGCATAGCATGGTGGATGTCCCTCTTTTTCGGCGCCATGTGCCCATCATCTTCATTAGAGATCTTGAGACGAGCCCACGGGTCCAGCCCTAGAGCAGGTCGAGCCTTGTTCAGCCACAAGTGATCGCCAATGGTTTTTGGAGGGATCTTGTTAGGGTTTCCACGAAGCTCATCAACTTGTCCTTGTCCGATCCGGAGGAGAGAATCACCTAGTTCCTCACTATGTTCCTGATCAACCTCAAGACCTGCGGAATGGAAATCCAGGAGGTGTTACTGAAAATCATAGCATTTCTATATTTACAGAGGCACCAAAGGACAACTGAGCTAACAGTGTTTAAAACTGAGCACTTTTTGGTAGCAATCCAGAATCTGGCGACATATTCGAAGGATGAGCCAATCTGACTAGAGAAATATTCCTCAATGTGGGCCCAGAGATGTTTAGCAACTATACATTCGAAAAATAGGTGAGAACAAGACTCTTGTTCCAAGCAGTAAACACAATCAAAGGGTTTGATGATGTGTCTCTTCCTAAGGTTATCCCTAGTCATCAATTTGTTTTTGGAGAGAAGCCAGAGAAATACATGAATTTTAGGGGGAACTCTCAATTTCCAGACAGCAGGGATAAACATGGGTTGAACCCCTCTAAAGTTGATAACATGATAGAGGGAGCTGGAGGAATACTTCCCCTTATTGTCCAGCTGCCAAATGAGGGCATCCGGCTCGACAGTAAAGGTAATTCTTTTGGCAATTTCCCCCAACTGGAACCATTGTTCCATGAGACTATCACTAAAGTTCCTTCTAAAAGAGAGTTTTAGGCATTGACCATCCCAAACTTCATTGACAATTTTGTTAAGCTCATTGCGGATAGAGTAAATAGGCCAAAATTGGACTGCTAGGGGGGATGTGCCAAACCAAGTATCTTCCCAGAACCTGGTTCTGCTCCCACCCCCTATGTTCCATTTGTAGCCAAATCTTACAGCATGCATAATTGATTTTAATCCTTTCCAGAATCTAGAGGTCTTAGGGTTGGAGGAAGGGACAAAAATATTAGGTTTATTTCCTAGGTATTTATGGGTAATAAGAAGCTTACAGGGTTTCAGGTCTTCCTCATAGAATCTTTTAATCCAAGACCCTAGAAGACAAATGTTAATTTCTTGGAGGTTAGGTATGCCTAGGCCTCCAAAATCTTTTTTCATAGAGACTAGGGCCCAATTAGCAAGGTGTAGCTTCCTATTTCCCTCAAAATCATTTCACAAGCAATGAGACATCTGAGAATTGATGAGGTTCACTGCCCATTTAGGGAACTTGAAGAAGGAGAGGAGATACACTTGAATGCTAGCCAAACAAGCTTGTATGAGGATCAATCTACCTCTGTAAGGGAGAAGTTTGCCTCTCCACCCAGCAATCCTTTTAATGATTTTATCCAGAAGGGTATGGATATCCTCTCCTCTCTCCTCAGTTTATCATAGTGCAGAGGGATACCTAGGTACTTAATGGGGAAGTTACCTTTATTACAGACTAGAATAGAGAGGAAGTCAGCTAACTCCTGATCATCCATGTTGATAGGGATGAGTTCACTTTTAGAGTAGTTGATTCTCATGCCCGAGACTTGTTCAAAACAGGTTAGAACACTTTTGAGATTGCTAGCATGTGTGGAGTCATTGTCTAAGAAAAGGATGGTATCATCTGCATATTAAAGGCAGATGATGCCACCAGGGCAGACCTCAGGACAGAGCCCTGCAATCAGACTATGATCAGCAGCTTTGCTCAGCATTTTAGTAAGAGCGACCACTACTAAATTAAACAAAAGCGGGGAGATGGGGTCACCTTGCCTAAGACCTTTACCAGCAAGGAAAAAATCACTTCCACAGTTATTTAACTTGACCCCAACAGACCCCCCATGAGTAAGTTGCTGGATCCAACTAGTCCATTTACCCCCAAAACCTCTAAGCTCAATGAGTTTCATAAGGAAATCAAGGTCAACTTTATCGAAGGCAGTCTAAACTAGAACTACCATCTAGAGAAAAATTCTCACAAACAGAGCCTTCAGATCTGTTTTGGTGAGGGTAAATAAAGGAAGAGCATTAAATGCCATCATTAAGAGAAGTAACATCTACACCAATCTTAGCAGCAATGGCATTGAAGGAAGGATCATTAAAGATGAAGAAGGAAGTGTGTTTCATACCATGGGGTTTTTGCATATCCAGGTTCTGAACCTCTTTGAGATGTTGAGCCTTTTAAATAATGGTTCTCTTGTCACCAGCTACCCTGGCACTGGTTCTGGTTGCTTGAACAAGACCCCATTTGGGAAGGTGCTTCTCCTTAGAAAGGGCAGGGAAGTCAGAGTTGTATTTTGAGTCCAAATTGTCTGGGAGTTCAGTTGTTTCAACAAGTGCCTCTTGATCCTCTTGTAGATCTACAAAACCTTCTAATTCCATCAGATCATCATCTTCCAGGAGCTCCATTTCCCTGGGGAGGTTGAATCCATCAGTTTCATCAAGCACAGAATTCAAGATCTTTTCCTAGATGCTGAGTTGAGGAGTGTATGGAGAATCAGGGAGGTGTGTCTTGAGGACTGAAGTGGGTGTAGTTTCTCCAAGCATCTGATTGTGGCCAAAAGACTGTCCTCTGATGTCAGGGGATTGGCAGCAGGCCCATTATCTGATTCAGATCTAGAGCTCCTGTTGGATTCAGCATCTTCAGTAAGATTGGTACCAATTTCAGCTGCAGAGACATGTACCAGCAGAGAGGTTGGTGGAGGTGCCAGTTTCAGTGGGGGTTAAGGACTCCACCTAAATGAGTAGCCTATAGATTTTGTTCCCAACTCCAAAAAACCTTTCAGCAGGGATTTTGGAGGGATCTTTACATAAGATTTTGACACTAACAGTTTCATAGAATGACTTGAAATTATGCTGCCAATCCACATCCAGTAAGACCCCCAGAGTGGAAGTGATTTGATCCAGCATAGTCCAGTCACACCACTTGGGGGGTTCAATTTCCTGATCTTGATCCAAGTTTCCTGGAGGTGCTCTTCAGCCTCAATCCTGCCTTTCCAGACTTTAACATTGAGACCAAAACAGGGGTATCCAGCAACTTGAACTACATCTATTTCAGGAGGGAATTTGACCAAGAATGTCCACTCATCTAGGGCATTGATTGGCCAGGGCCAGTTGGTTTTGTAAATGTCTGCAAACTCAGTGGCAAGTTCCTGCTTGGTCAATTCACCAGCTTCTACCAGAACAATCCCCACATTCTTTAGGGAGCCATGATACTGAGCATTTTCATCAGGTGGGTCTATGTGGTAGAATCCTAATCCTGGAGCAGCACTTCCAACATATCTAGCAGAACTGTGGGTTTTCCTTCTGACAGGGCAATTCTCAACTTTATGGGTAACCATTTTGCAGATAAAACAACTCTTGGGCTTGACACATTTATCTAAATGATGCCCTGGTTCCCCACAGTTGTAGCAGATCACCTCAGAGTATGCCAGAAGGCCCGAAGCAGGGGCAGGAACAGTTTTCTCGATGTCCTGTCTCTTCTTTTGCTGATTCTTGCATTGAGATTTCCCACTGATCCGAGAGTCAGAACCACCAGCAGATTGATCTTGGGCAATTACAATAGCCTGCCCAGATTGTGCCCCCATTTGGGGTGGAGGTGGGCCGTATCACTGCCCAACCGACGCTCCCCCCATTGTGATAGGGGAAATTCATCGGAGTTCCTAGTTCCTTCTCATCCTCCAGCCAGATGTTGTCTCCCAGGAAGCAGAAATAACCACCAGACAGCTCAATTGAAGCAGATCGCAAGCCTAATTTCAATCTTCTGCGGGTTTGGGGGAGAGTTAAGGTAGGGGATCCACCTGCTCCGGCTCCGGTGGCGTGCTGGTGGGCATGAGTCTAGTCAAGCATTCCCATCTCGCAGCACGGCGTGGATCTCCTGAATTCACTTCTCCTTTCGCCCATCGAACGAATGCAATCGACGGCTCCCTGGGGTGGGGCATCTTGTGCTTCTCCGAGAAATCTCCTTCGAAGTAGATCCGCAAGGCTAGATTCAGGAGCTCCCAATCCACATGATCCTTGCACATCCGAGCATACCTGCACTAGTGAGAGAACAGATTCGGTCCCTCCTCGGCTTCCTCCCTTGCAGCTTCCTCTTCTACTTCCCTCCATTCGCGCTTGCACTGGGTCCAGGAGAGAGCGTCGTCGCGGATCCGCATCGCCCGCTCCCTCCATCTCCTCCCTCGAGTCTCCTGCAGCACCGCCGGCGCGACGGAGTTGATCGGCTAGAGCATCCGCGGGAAGGCTTTGTAGACATGTGGGAGATGCATCTTGTACATCTGCCTGTCTTCCACCCATTCCCCCGTGGATATGGCTGGCGACTCCATGGGGCGCATGAGCGGACTTGCTGAGGGGGGCAGGCGTGCCCGGAGTCAGGAGGCGGGGGGTGGCGGCGAGATCTATGACGGCGGCAAGGGTGGAGGTAGTGGCGGGGGCGGCGGCGAGGGTGGAGGTGATGGCGGGGGCGAAGGGGATCGCGAGAGCGGTCATCTATTTCCCAATTATGTGAACTAAACAGTCAACATATAAAATAATTTAATTATATATAATATAGTTAGAAGGGAAACATAAGTTGGACCTGGCGTTCCTATTTTTATATAGAAAAATAGAACAGACCTCCGCGTTTTCTTCAAAAAAATACATAAATTGGGCTGCCAAAAATAAAACCTCGGATGGGAGGTCCATAGGCCGGTCGATACATGACGGCCCTAAGAAAATACAAACATGCATATGGACCTCCCATCCGAGGTCATGGGCTGCGCATGTTAAAAATGAAAGCCTAGACGGGGCAGCCCAAAACCACGTCCAAGACTTGCCAAAACTTCGTCCCTCGTTTTCTCTGTGTTTCGCACACTCGACATTGTGTGGGCATTTTGACTGTGCATCATATGAAGATGTGCTATGCATGAATGTTGATCAGCATGATGTTAACTGGCTGGTAGTTCCATTTTCGACCATGAATAAAACTTCCAACATGATGTTAACCTTGTTTGAAAAGGCCGTGTTAATATAAATGCTCTGCCTCTGAAAGTTGCAGCTTCTTATCTGAAACTGAACTTGCAGTTTCTTATCTGAAACAAAAACTTGTAGTTTCTTCTCTGAGAATCACATTGTCTGCACTTTTATACTCCTATAAAACTACATTTTTAAGTGCTAAAAATAGATATCTAGAATTCATAAAATATTTCATATGCTCAATACTACAAATCTGAAATTCAAAAGACATTCATATCTGAAAGTACTCTCAAAATACACAACACAAAACACAATTCACAACCTGCAAATACTGACAACCCTAAGCTCCTCCTAACAATTCACAACCTGCCCGACTATTGGGCTGGGGGGGGGCAGCCCCCTCCTATTCCTCGGCGGCAGACAGCCGCCCCGTGAGACGATGTGAACGGCGAGGGAGACGATGGCAGGGAAGCGTCGTCGGGCCAACTGCTTTTCTCCGCTTGCAGTTGTGTTCGGTCGATGAAGAGTCCACCGACTCGCTCTGGCAGGACACCCTCACAAACGGCACCCTGTAGATGCTCGATCCTTCAATCTCTGGTGGATGCTCCATCTGGGATCGATACTCCCACCACCGCTCCGTCACGATCGGATTTGGCGAATCTGTTTGCTTCATGGCCCAGAGGAGCAGCTCTATGTACTCTGACGTGACTCCCTCCGGGAGTATCGCCGCCTTTTCGCTCTGTTGCAGATATTTGGCCATGGATGTCGCCGTCGCCGCTAGTTGGTCCTTGTTGTCAAACCAAGACCGTATCTCCAACATCCTGGCTAGCTTCATAGGGTCGCCGTCTGCGATCCTCACGTATCAGTTGTACTCCTCCATCGATCTACTTCTCCACAACACCTTCACTCGCCGGCGGTGGTTTTTGAATGGAAGAGGAGAGGAGCAGCGCTGGTTGTGGATTAGCACGGGAGAGGAGCGACACTGGTTTTGGACTGGAACAGGAGAGGAGGGGTGGTGGTTTTGAAATGGAAGAGGAGAGGAGCGGTGCTGCATTTAGATTGGAACAGGAGAGGAGCGGCGGTGGTTTAAGAGGAGAAGAGCGGAAGAGCGGTGCTGGTCTTGGAAGTATTTTTTTTGTTGTTTTCCGTATTTTGGGTCAAAGTTTGACCATGTACTGTATTCGACAAGCAAAATGTGAATGCATGTCACCAAAAATTGTATCGTTTGGTTCGTATCTAAATGTACTTTCAAATTATATTATTTTTGCAACGTATAACATATATTTGATGTGCGAAAATCATGGTTAATTATGACCCAGAATAAAAGGGAGGCTAGTTAATGTGGGGTCGCTTTCCTAATTGAAGGGTAAATTGATTTTGATTTTGATCCAATCACAGTGCGCCGGCCCTCTCGTCCAATCCTAAATCGCCGCCGCACGCTCCTCTCCCTCTTCTCCATTGCAAAACCACCTCCTCTCCTCTCCATCATCTCCATTCCAAAACCACCGTCTCGCCTCTCCCTCTTCTGATCTTCTCCATTGCAAAACCACCTCCTCTCCTCTCCATCATCTCCATTCCAAAACCACCATCTCGCCTCTCCCTTTTCTCTACTGCAAGACCACCGTCTCTCCTCCGTTTTCTAGATGCTTTGCTCCATGGCGCGGGCGCAATCCATGGATACAAAATTAGTATACTATATACTATTTAAAAGTTTAGGGCAGGGCTTTTCCTGCGCGGTAGGCGGCGGGGCAGTTCCGCCTAGTCGGTTCGACAGAGACGCGAGAAGACGAGGGAGTAGGCTGATGCAAACGTACGGCTGTGTGATTTGACAGCGAGTTACTGCTGGACAGGTGGGGCCCCGTGATTTGACTTTCCATTATCATTTTAACTGCGGCGCTACGACCGGCGTGAGTCTCCTGATTCCTGACCACCTCCATACAGGTGCCTCTCCCAATGCTCCACCATGTAGTAGAGGCTAGCTCTTGCATGAGAGCCCACTTCTCCACCTTTTCCTTGCCTCTCTTTCCTCCACATATGCAAAAATGCCATGTAAAGCGCACTATTGTACTTACTTTTACTTGCTCCTACAGGTGCTTAAGCTTGCCACATAGGCATAAAGTCTGATGTGGCAAGTTAATCAAGAAGAGAGAGACTAGTTTGGTGACCCAAGGAAGAAAAGGTGCTAAGCGCGTGTACCTAGGTGAAAAGACAATTTTGAGTCAATAGCTAATTAAATAAAGCAACTTAGCAACACCATTTCATTGTAAGAGGTCACTCCTTGGCAAATGCAATAAATACTAGTACTCTCTGTGTCCCATAATATAAGAACATTTTTGGCACTACACTAGTGTCAAAAACATTCTTATATTATGGGACAGAGGGAGTATGAAGAAAGAGATAGAGAGGAGTAAAAAAATACACTTATAGCCAACCTTATAGCCAACCTTGTTGTAGTATGAGTGACTAAGTGATGACTATGTATGACATGCCAACATCAGATAGCCTAACGCACCATGTTAAATCTCCAAGGGCACGACCGCGCGAGCGACGCGACGGTCGTGGTAGGTGCGACCATGATACGGGCTGCTAGCAGCCCTTGGATCTGAGATCAAACGGTCGCATGCTAAGTTGCTGAAAATTTCCAGAATAACCCTCCAGGTTAGGATATTCACCCATAGGTCTAGAATCACGCCATGCAACCGTTCGATCTCAGATCCAAGGGCTCTCGGAAGCCCGTATCATGGGAGAATGGAAAGCCACTACCCTGCCGTTCGCACGCTGGCAGTTCGCTCCTACTCATCCCCACACATCCTTCAATACTACGGCGGTTCGCTCCTAGTCGTCCCGTCCATTCACATTACGGCAGTTCCACTAATCCTAACCCTCCTCCCAAATCCATGGCGTCCCAAATCTCCATGATCGGCGGTGAGTACAAGGTTAGAACCATCACCAGCGGTGAGTTCGATGTCATCTACACCCGTTCTTCTGCGACGGTGAAAGGATGCCTTTCTCGCTTCAGACGTATGTTCGAAAACTCAAATGATGAGTGGGTCGCTGGGCTAGATGTTGAGTACACCATAGTCCTGGGACCAGAAAGGATCTAAAGGACGAAGAGAGGAAGAAGCCCGCCGTGATCCAGGTTTGCGTGCATGACTTATGCTTGGTCTACCACATATGTCATGCCGACGTTGAGTGCCAGGATTTTAAGGACTTCCTCGAGAGCAACCTAGTCAAATTCGTTACTGTAGACTTTAAGAATGATAGGGATGTCCTGCGTTGGATAGGTCTCATTGTAGGCAACCCCTTCGACCTCTAGAAGAATCAGCTGGTGTCCTCTTGTCAGCCTTCATTGCTGACCCTGGCAGGAGCCATGGTTCATCCTTCGTACGGTAAACTGGAGAAACCTCCATACACGTTTCATCGTCATGCATGGCAGCGGAATGTACTAGATATAGACCACATCCACTACGCTGCAATAGATGGCTACCTTTGCTTCAATATCTACAAGGGTTGGACGAAGAGCAACAACCAAGTGTGCGGTTGAAGCAAAGAAGTATCGGCCAAGAGGAAGAGGGACAAGGACGAAGTCGAGGACGTGGACGAGGACTCTGAGTAAGGTGGCAGTGTCGTTGCTCATGGTGGTTCTAATGCAGTGTCTATCGGAATAGTTGCAAAGTTTAATTTTAGGTGTGCTTAATTTAATTTGAGGGGTGTGTTGTGCTGAGCCCCCAGCAGAACTATGTTATGTTTCTTCTCGTTACTTTAACTCTTTAGTACATACATACTAGTATTTCTTACATTTCATATTTTAGTTGGTATAGTACTACCACTCATTTCTTCACATTATATACGTACAATATATATGACCAACATCATATAGCCAGCAGTTTAGTTGTCAAAGAATTTCAGGGTGCTTAGTTTTGTCAAAGAATTCTAGGATGCTTAGAGGGTGCTTGGATCCAAGGGACTTATTTTAGTCTGACTAAAAATAGTCTCTTTAAGAGGCTAAAGTTCCGAGCACCCCTGACTAAAGAGGGGCTAAAACTAGTCTTGAGACTAAAATTTTTTAGTTAGGGGCACCCCTACTAAAATGTGGATTAGTCCTCTCTCTACTCATTTAACTCCTCTCCTTTAACACAGGCGAGTTCTGGATTGGAGGGTTTGGAGGATAATAAATGCTCATTAACTTGATTTTAGCCTTTTTAGTATTTGGATCCAAGCATGGGTGAGGCTAGCATGTTTTAGTCCAACTACCTTTAGTCATGGGACTAAAACGTATCCAAGCACCCTCTTAGTTTTATTTGAGTGGTGGGTTGTGCTGGACACCATTATTGTGACTAGCCTTTTTAATAGTACTATATGCATAATTTGGCGACGAGCGCTCTCTATATGTACCACCTTTTTTTAATTTCAAGTTTTGCTCCATGGCGCAATCCATCGATACTACTGTTGTACAAAAGTATACATTTTTAAAAGGCTAGAGGGCGGGGCATCCTAGCTTGGTTGGTTTCACGAGAGGCGAGGGCCTTTGTGATTTGATGGCTCATTACTCCTGGAAGGCGGGGCCTTGTGATTTGACTGCTCGTATAAATGCACCGACGACCTGATCGAGGAGGAGCAAAGAACCGTGCGGTATACTCAAGTTTTCCACTGGAGTAGTACTGCGACGGAGGAGCACGAAACACGGCAGCCCAGTGCCTATGGTGATAAAAAATGATCTAATTTGCTAGTCATCTCATTGTTAGCATTGTTCTATTCATTCCCTCAAAAAAAGAACATTGTTCTATTCATGCCTCGCAGAGAACGTGACACGTGCGGTGAAACACCCGAAACAAAAGTGAAACACAGGAGCAAACGAAGAAGGAAGATTATCACACCAAATGATCTAATTCGCCGCGGAGTCATAACTGCTTCTTCATCGCCTCCACGACCTCCATCTCCTTGCGCGTCTCCTCCGCCATCTTCATCATTGTGTCCATGACGCGGCATTTCTCGACGCGAGCCTTCATCATCTGTTCCACGGCCATATTATGTACCTTGACAGAAGTCGGGTGCTCGATGCAGAGCTTCGCCAACTCTTCCTTATGTTCCATGGCAAGGGCCTGCAGCATCTTCATCGAGGAACTACTATTCTCATGCAGCTTCTTCCAGCCGGTGTTCTTCTCCTTCAACAGGTCGATCTCGTGGCAGAGCTTCGCATTGTCCTCCCGAAGTCGCAGGATTTCGCCGGTCACCTTCTTCTCCGAGGCAATGCTCTTCTTCAGCAGCATCACCAAGCCGGCGATCAACTCCCCCTGCTGATTGAGCCCAGAGGGCATGTCATCGAGGCTCTCCTTCAGCAACTCCATCAAGCCTTGGATGAACTCCTTCTGCTTATTGAGCTGATCGGGCATGCCGTCGAGGGATAAAGACTCCAGCTCCACCGGCTCGGCATGTTCGCCTCCGTGGCTAGGGCGATCCTGGGAGCCATCGCCTGCCCGTGAGAGATCTTTCGAGGTCTCTGCGTGGCGGTGAGCCCTCTTTTTTTTCATAGCCTTGGTTGCCGCTCCCTTGTTACGAGTAGTTCTCGACTAGAGCTCTGCTCACCGGCCATGGCAACGATGGACGAAGAAGAAGCACTTATGAGGAGGAAAGGTAGAGTGATTTTCAGTTAGGTAGTTCCCCTTTTTATAACCTCAGTACTAGCACTAGTACTAATACCTGCAGAGTGGAAACACATTCAGGTTTGGTACGTACTACTAGTAGGTGTGAGCAGGCTTTCGAATGTGATGGGAACAAGGTAAAGATTAATTGATGGTTTTGGTTTTGAGGCCCGAAACGGCTCCCGATGAGTTTAGCGGAACATAAATTTCAAGTACTACACTGCTCAAATGCGTAAATATTATGTTACTGGCAAAAATAGGCACAAAATATGAAGGAGACCAATGGAAGTACTACTAGCAACCCACGATTTAACTACTCGCATGCGCGCTATGGAGTAATAATGTCTTTCCTCCGCCCTCACGTCCACTGTCACATCCCTAGTTCTGGTATACTCAAGGCTAGCTAGTCATGTGTGCATCATGTTAAATTCCATTTAAATTTGAAATGGGGATTTGTGAAACCCTCAGAATCATTTCTGGAAATAACCCAGTTAAAAATTGCTCCAAAAAGGTCCAAGAAAATGTTCATGTTGCTCTCTGAAAATATTGGACAGAGATAAAAATCAAACCAATATTTTTAGGATCTCATAAGTATTTATTTTGGGCATTTGGAATTAATCCAATATTTATTTGCATAGGATATATATGTTATATATTTTATATATGTCCAAAAATTCTGAATTTTGGTGAGGGGCTTTGGAATAATCCCTTAGGTCCCTGCAAAAATTGGCAGAAGTAAATAAAATGATTTAGTATTTTTACTAAATCAAAATCAATGTCAGAAAATAGAAAACAGAAAACAAAAGTAAGGGAAATACTTACCTGGGCCAACTCACCTGTGTAGCCTGGCCTAGCCCTGCGGCCCAGCAGGCCGGCCCAGCCCAACTGCCAGGAGCTTCTTCAAGCTCCTGCCAGTAGGATCTGCTCTGTGGCCGCGCCACAGCCGGCCGTGGCCACATCTCCCCGCCACCTCCTGCTTCCCCTCCTCGTCGCTCTTGGCCTCCCTGGACATCGCCACGACGCCCCGCACCTCTCTCCCTCTCCCTCGCTCTCCCTCCTCCCCTGGTTCTCTCCCGTGCGACCGCCCGAGCACTGCCGTCGCCGCCATTCGCCGTTTCCGTAGCCACCGCCTCCCCCTCGCTTCTCCGACCATCTCAGAAGCTCCGCCACGTCGCCGTCCACCTCTCCGTTGAGCCACGTGACGCGGGAAGCCCTGGAGCGCCGCCATCGCCATCGTCTTCGCCTCCGGCCACCGTAGATCGCCATCGCCGCTCCGTCGTCTCCAGCGCGTTCCCCGGCCACAACGAGCAGCCTTGCAAGTCTGCTGTGAGCCCCGCCGTCGTTTCCCCCATACTCCTCTACTTCCCTGCGCCTCTAGCCCCTCCGCCGCTCGAGTCGAGCTCCGGCCGCTGCCGCGAGCTCTGCTGCCGCGAGCTCCGGCGCCCCCGCAGCCTCCTACTAGCTCCGCTGGATGTGGACGACGACGGGCTACGCCCCGATGGTCTTCGCGCATCCAGACGCCGCTCGTAGCGCAAGTCCGACGAGTCGCCGCCGCCGTTTTGGTCATCACCGGCCGAACTCCGGCGACTGCTGACGTGGCCTCTAGTTAGGCACTAATTACCCCTAGAGACACTGATAGTGGGCCCCAGCGCCACTAATCTAAATTAGATTAGGAATAACTCCTCTGTTAACTAACTGAGTCACTAACGTGTGGACCCCACACGTCAGGTTTGACCTGGTCAGCTCCGTTGACCTGCTGACGCAGGCAGGACGCAATGCTGACGCAATATTTCATTTTTTGGTTTAAAATTAATCAGGAAATTCCAGAAAATGTTCAAAACTTCTAAAAATCATAGAAAATAATCTATGACTCAGAATGAAATAATTTATATATGAAAAATGTTCAGAAAAATTCAATCTATCCATCTTTACCGTTTTCATGCATGAAAAACCAATCTATACATCCTGTATAAGTGAAACACTAAAATGGCTTATATAAAGAGCTTATTTTGGAGATGCATTTGAATCTTGGTTCAAATGCATTTCATCCAAATAAAAGCTAGTTGCATTAGCTCAATTAGCATCACATATTCATGCCATGATCATGCATCATATTGTTGCATATGGTTGTGTTTTGATTACCGACACCGTTCCTTCTCGATAGGTCCTGCTCCGGAGACCCTTCTAGAGTACCTGTCTGAGGAGCAGTGCCCCCCTGTTGATCTACCAGGCAAGCAAACCCCCTTGTTCATTCCGATACAATCCTACTCTCTCGCTCCTGCTCTCATTATTGCATTAGGACAACAACGATTCAACTGCTACTTAATGCTGCGGTAGTTGAACCCATTCCTCTGCATGACCTGTCATTGCCACAGTAAATAGTTAAAACCCACTAGCATGTGTAGGAGTTGATTGAGACATGTTGTGTTCTTGCCATGCCATGCCTGCTGTTTCTTAGAGTTGTGTCAGGTCTGATTCATCGGGAATGAATTGGAGTGGTACGATATGTTCTGGTGCTGAGAGTTAAACGTGTGAACACGATTTGGTAAAGGTAGCGGTGAGAGGCCATGTAGGAGTACATGGTGGGTTGTCTCACTGGAACCGTCTTTAAGTACTGAGTTCCGTGTATGTTGTCCAATGACTAGCTACTACCACACATTGGAATGCTTAAGTGCCCCTCTCGACTTATTACCCAACTTGATCTCTGTCCAGGAGTCGCAAATAGTTTCTGGTGTTTGTAGGTAGTGTGAGTAGTCTACCAAGTGGCACCCGGCCAGGTGGGCTTGGGACAGACTAGGCACAAGTGGCATGGTGTACCAAGCGCAGATCCATCCGACGAGGTGGGCTTGGGAACCCTACACATATCGTTTGGGGCCGTGAGCGACACCCCGGCCGGATCTCCTTGTGGATGGAACCCGAATAGGCGATAAACCTAGACTAGAGTCTTGTGTGGTTAGTCAGGTCGTGGCCGACACCCTCGCCAGGCTTCCACTTGAGGGTTGCCGAGGTACATGACGTGTACATGGTGATAAGTGGTGAGAGTGTGTGTGAAGAAGTACACCCCTGCAGGGTTATCATGATCTATTTGAATAGCCGTGTCCTCGGTTACGGACTTCTTGGATGCTTATGTGGTACATAGACAACTTAAAGTGGATACTCTAAAATGCTCAAGACAAGTGTGAGTGCTATGGATGGCCTTCTCGTCAGGAGACAAGGATGAATCCATAGTAGTGTATTGATGTGGTGCTTAGTGGACTTGTGTACGCTGCCTCATCTCAAAGAAGTTTCTCGATGTCGTAGAACAGGACAGCCACTGAGTCAAAGCTGGCTTGCTGCAACTAAACCCCACTTCACCTTCTTGATACAAATGCATGTATGATAGGATCTGATGTAAGTCTTGCTGAGTACCTTTGTACTCACGTTTGCTTTATTTATGTTTTGCAGATGAGACATCTGTCTCACTACTAGTACCACTTGGACTTCGACGAGTAGCTTGTACCTCAGCTACGATCTTGGTCCTTTGGGAGGGACTTGTGGATAGTCAAGCTCCTCGGCCTTTTTCTTTCGTAGTTGTCTGCACTCAGACACGTAATGCTTCCATTGCTTGTATGCTCTGAATGATGGGTCATGTGACCCCTATTTGTATTTAATGCTATGTGGCTCTTCTGAGCCTTTATCTATATGAGTTTGCGTTATGTTGTGATGCCATGTTGTACCTCACATACTTGCATGTGATGCGTACGTGTGACGTGTATTGCTATGTGTGGGATCCGACAATCTGGTTGTTTGTCCTTGGCAGCCTCTCTTATGGGGAAATGTAGTCTAGTGCTTCCTTGAGCCATAGTAGTCCGCTACAGCCCGATTCACCGGAGTCCTGCTAGCCCATCACTACTACTCAGAACACTTGACTGGCCGGCATGTGTTCCACTTCGTTCCTATGTCTGTCCCTTCGGGGAAATGTCATGCGGTGATTTCCGGAGTCCTGTTAGCCAGTGCTACAACCCGGACTCATATGCTGTTGACCGACATGCTCGATGTGATTCATGTATGCCTGTCTCCATAGGTCTGTGCCGCTTTGGGTTCACGACTAGCCATGTCGGACTGGGTTCTCTGTCATATGGATGCTAGCGATACTATCATATACGTGAGCCAAAAGGCGCAAATGGTCCCAGGCCATGGTAAGGCGACACCCGTGGGAATACCGTGCGTGAGGCCGCAAAGTGATATGAGGTGTTACAGGCTAGATAGGTGTGACTTAGAATCGGGGTCCCGACAGATTTGGTATCAGAGCCTGACTGCCTGTAGGATTTCCAAGCCAACCTGGTCGAAGTTGAGTCTAGAAATTCTTTAGTTATGTAAGGGAATTGATTGTGGAAGGGAACGTAAGGCTCTTTTTACTCCTTTTACCTCATGCCCTTCTGATCTTAGTCATCCTATCTTTCCTACGGGGTTAAGGAACTAGGCTTCCTCTTCTGTCTATCAGGATCACATGTTACTACTCCGTAGTCTCTTAGGATTGGTTGATCAGAGTCATATCCCAGTTCGAGTATTTCCGGTGTAGCCTGTTTAGTAATATTTTTTGAACCTTGAGTGATCATGTTGAGGTTGGTGCTACCCGTCTTTGCAGAATGTTTCATTTTGAGCATTCTACTGCCATTATGCTGCCGGAATTGTTCTAAGAGTTTGAGAGATACTAAATTCTTGTACTACCCTCTGCAACCTATAGTTGATGCTGAATCCATCCTTGTCTTCCTTGGTTTCGTTCTTCAGGATGTTGCCGGTTAACCGAAGTTCTATTGCTCGTAGCCGGAACCACGGAGATGGTAGGGATGAGGATCCTCCCGATCAGTCCTCGTTGGCAGAGTTCATGCTAGAGATGGAGAGGAACAAGCGTGAGTCTAACCGCTTGCTAGCACGTATTGAGGAGAACACCTCCCAGCAGCACAAAGAGTTTGTGTCCATTCATGACTTCATTGGGTTGAAAGCACCTACCTTCCATCATTCCATTGAACCACTTGATGCGGATGACTAGCTCTATAGTATCACACACAAGCTGCGTTCTGTGAACATAGCTAAAGGTGACAAGGTCACCTATGCTGCTTATCACTTGGAAGGTCCTGCTAGTATTTGGTGGCAGAACTATGTGGCTATGCTTCCAGCTGGCCAGATACCCACCTGGAGAGATTTCATTGAGGCTTTTCGCGAGCATCACATCCCTCAGGCTCTCATTGACCGCAAGAGAGAAGAGTTTTGTAGTTTCACACAGAGTAAGATGGTTGTTGATGCTTATAGTAGAGAATTTGAGAACCTTGCCCGCTATGCTACAGAAGAAGTGTCCACAGATGCCAAGAAGCAGGCTAGGTTCCGGAAGGGTCTCAACTCCAAGTTGCATCGTGATCTCCACTTGCATCATTGCAATACATTCCACGCTCTTGTGAACAAGGCCATTAATGCAGAGACAGCTCAACTCACCTACCAGGAATCTCGTAAGTACACCCGTGATTTGGGTTCTTCCTCCGGTTCTAGTTCTCAGAAGCGCCGGATTTGGGTTCCGAACTCCGTTCTTCCACCCGGTTATACACCAAGGCCTTCTCGTGTGGCACCTCACCCAGTTCAACCATATGCTACACCCATGCCTATTGGTAGACCACTTGTCAATGCGGGTCCTTGTCCTACCTCCAAGATTTGTTACAAGTGCGGAGAGCCAGGCCACATTGCCCGTATTTGCACTCAGACTCGTGTTGCTCCACCACAGGCCGAGAAGTCTGTTGGCCGTGGCAGTAACCCTTCACACCAGATGATCAGTGCCAAGTCAGCTCCCACTGAAATTGGACGTGTGCATCACGTCTCAGCTAAAGACGCTCATGATGATCCACATGTCGTTCTTGGTACACTCCTTGTCAACTGTCACCCAACTTTGGTTCTATTTGATACCGGGGCATCTCACTCCTTCATTTCTGAAAGTTATGCCCATTTGCACGACATGTCATTTTGTGATATGCCCTCCCCACTACTCATTCAAACTCCTGGATCCAAGTGGCAAACTTCTAGGATAAGTTATGGCAATGAAATACATGTTGACAGACTTGTATTTCTAGCTTCCTTGATATCCCTCAAGTCTTCAGATATTAACATCATCTTGGGTATGGACTGGATGAAAGCTCATTATGCCAAGATTGACTGTTACACCAGGTCTGTTCAGCTCACACACCCCTCTGGCAAGATAGTCACTGTCTCCACCAAAATTGCAAGGCGTAAACTATATTCTCTAAATGCCAGCCCTCTTCCTGACCTTGAAGATATCCCGGTAGTCCGCGACTTTACGGATGTCTTTCCAGAGGAACTGCCAGGTATTCCACCTGACAGAGATGTAGAGTTTGTTATAGATCTTATCCCCGGAACCGCCCCAATTTCGAGGAGACCTTACAAGATGGCACCCTTAGAGCTAGCCTAGCTTATGAAACAGCTCGATGAATCCTTGCAAAAGGGTTTCATCCGTCCTAGTTCTTCTACCTGGGCATGCCCCGTCCTCTTCGTCAAGAAGAAGGATGGTACGGACCGAATGGTTGTAGATTATCGTCCCGTTAATTTGGTCACGATAAAGAACAAGTATCCGCTCCCCAGGATCAACGATCTGTATGATCAGCTCGCTGGATCCTCAGTCTTCTCCAAGATGGATTTGAGGTTAGGCTACCACGAAATCAAGATCAGAAATGGGGATATTCCTAAGACGGCTTTTGTCACTCGTTATGGCCAGTACGAGTACACCGTCATGTCCTTCGGTCTAACCAACGCTCCAGCTACTTTCTCTCGCTTGATGAACTCGATCTTCATGGAGTACTTAGATAAGTTCGTCGTGGTTTACCTCGATGATATCCTTATTTGCTCGAAGAACGAGGAAGAGCATGCCGAACATCTTAGACTTGTGTTAGAAAAACTCAGAGAGCACCGCCTTTATGCCAAGTTCTCCAAGTGCGAATTTTGGTTGCCAGAAGTGACCTATCTCGGCCACGTAATCTCTGGTAAGGGCATTGCTGTCAATCCCGAAAGAGTTCATGCCGTTCTTGATTGGACTCCACCTGAAACGGTTAAGCAAGTTAGGAATTTCCTTGGCCTTGCCAGTTATTGTCGCCGCTTCGTTGAGAACTTCTCCGAAGTGGCCAAACCTCTCACGGAACTTCTCAAGAAAGATAAAAAGTTTGAGTGGTCCCCATAGTGTGAGCACAGTTTTCAGGAACCAAAAAGACGCCTGACTTCTGCTCCCATACTTGTGCCATCGGACTTCACTAAGGACTTTGTTATCTATTGTGATGCCTCACGACATGGACTAGGTTGCATTCTTATGCAAGATCGCCATGTGATTGCCTATGCATCTCGACAGTTGCATCCACATGAGGAGAATTATCCTACACATGATCTAGAGTTTGCAGCCATAGTCTATGCACTTAAGACACGGCGACATTACCTTCTCGGTAAACGTTGCGAGATTTACACCGACCACCAGAGTCTCAAGTATATCTTCACCCAAACAGATTTGAACCTTAGGCAAAGATGTTGGTTGGAGTTGATCTCAGATTACGACTTAGGGATTACCTACACCCCAGGCAAGGGGAATGTCATGGCTGATGTGCTAAGTCGTAAGTCCTATTGCAACAATCTCATGTTGCAACAGGGCCAACCATTTCTCCATGAGGAATTATCTAAGCTTAACCTTCACATTGCTCCTCACGGATTCCTTTCTACCTTGGTGGTGAAACCAACCCTTGAGGATCAGATCATTACTGATTAGAAGTTTGATAGGGGTGTTATCCGCATCAAGAGAAACATTAAGAAGGGAGTTGGTGGTTGTTTCTCTATGGATCATCGAGGTGTTGTTTTCTTTGAGAATCGCTTGGTGATTCCCAAGAATCAACATCTGCGACAACTGATTCTTAAGGAGGCTCATGAATCTCCTCTCACAATTCATCCTGGTAGTACTAAGATGTATCAGGACCTACGCCAGAGGTTCTGGTGGACTAGGATGAAGAGAGAAATTGCTCAGTTCATTGCTAACTATGACATTTGTTGTCGCGTTAAGGCAGAGCATCAAAGGCCTGCTGGCACCCTTCAACCTTTAGCTATTCCTGAGTGGAAATGGGATAAAGTTGGTATGGACTTCATCACCGGCTTTCCCAGGACCAAGAGAGGGAACAATGCTATCTTCGTAGTCATTGATCGTCTTTCCAAAGTGGCTCACTTCCTACCCGTTCGAGAGAGTATCACTGCTAGTCAGCTCGCTGACTTATATATTTCTCGAATAGTGTCACTTCATGGTGTTCCACTAGAGATCAATTCAGACCGTGGTAGTATTTTCACTTCTCATTTCTGGGAGAGTTTCCAAACTGCCATGGGCACCCATCTTTCCTTCAGTACCGCTTTCCACCCTCAATCATGTGGTCAGGTGGAAAGGGTCAACCAAATTCTTGAAGACATGCTTAGAGCTTGTGTTATCTCATTCGGTATGGATTGGGAGAAGTGTCTTCCCTTCGCCGAGTTTTCTTATAACAATAGCTACCAATCCAGCCTCAAGAAAGCTCCTTTTGAGGTTCTGTATGGACGAAGATGTCGAACACCTTTGAACTGGTCAGAAACCGGTGAAAGACAATTCTTTGGACCGGATATGATCCAGGAGGCAGAAGAGCAAGTTCGCATCATTCGTGAGAACTTGAAAACAGCCCAATCTCATCAAAAGAGCCAGTATGACCATCGTCATAAGGAAGTGGCTTAAGAAGTTGGCGACAAGGCTTATCTTTGGGTTACTCCCTTGAAGGGTACCCATCGTTTCGGTATCAAAGGCAAGTTGGCTCCTCGATACATTGGTCTTCGCATTCTCGCTAAACAAGGAGAGGTTGCCTACTAGTTGGAACTACCCCCACACCTTTCTCGAGTTCATGATGTCTTCCACGTCTCTCAACTCAGGCGTTGCTTGTCGGATCCCATCCGTGGAGTGGACCATGAAATGCTTGATCTCCAAGATAACCTCACATACCGAGAGTACCCCGTTCGCATTCTGGATCAAGAAGAGCGTGTCACTCGATGTCATAACATCAAGTTTCTCAAGGTTCAATGGTCTCATCATTCCGAGAGAGAAGCTACTTGGGAGCGAGAAGATCGTCTTCGACTTGAGTACCCCGCTTTCCTTCCACCAACTCCTGAATCTCGGGACGAGATTTTTTCAAGTGGGGGCGAGTTGTCACATCCCTAGTTCTGGTATGCTCAAGGCTAGCTAGTCATGTGTGCATCTTGTTAAATTCCATTTAAATTTGAAATGGGGATTTGTGAAACCCTCAAAATCATTTCTGGAAATAACCCAGTTAAAAATTGCTCCAAAAAGGTCCAAGAAAATGTTCATGTTGCTCTCTGAAAATATTGGACAGAGATAAAAATCAAACCAATATTTTTAGGATCTCATAAGTATTTATTTTGGGCATTTGGAATTAATCCAATATTTATTTGAATTGGATATATATGTTATATATTTTATATATGTCCAAAAATTCTGAATTTTGGTGAGGGGCTTTGGAATAATCCCTTAGGTACCTGCAAAAATTGACAGAAGTAAATAAAATGATTTAGTATTTTTACTAAATCAAAACCAATGTCAGAAAATAGAAAACAGAAAACAAAACTAAGGGAAATACTTACCTGGGCCAACTCACCTATGCAGCCTGGCCTGGCCCTGCGGCCCAGCAAGCCGGCCCAGCCCAACTGCCAGGAGCTTCTTCAAGCTCCTGCCAGTAGGAGCTGCTCTGTGGCCGCGCCACAGCCGGCCGTGGCCACGTCTCCCCGCCACCTCCTGCTTCCCCTCCTCGTCGCTCTGGCCTCCCTGGACGTCGCCACGACGCCCCGCACCTCTCTCCCTCTCCCTCGCTCTCCCTCCTCCCCTGGTTCACTCCCGCGCGACCGCCCGAGCACTACTGTCGCCGCCGTTCGCCGTTTCCGTAGCCACCGCCTCCCCCTCGCTTCTCCGACCAGCTCAGAAGCTCCGCCACGTCGCCGTCCACCTCTTCGTCGAGCCACGTGAAGCAGGAAGCCCTGGAGCGCCGCCATCGCCGTCGTCTTCGCCTCCGGCCGCTGTAGATCGCCATCGCCGCTCCGTCGTCTCCAGCGCGTTCCCCGGCCACAACGAGCAGCCCTGCAAGTCCGCTGTGAGCCCCGCCGTCGTTTCCCCCCCCCTCCTTTGCTTCCCTGCGCCTCTAGCCCCTCCGCCGCTCGAGCCGAGCTCCGGCCGCCGCTGCGAGCTCCGCTCCGGCGAGCTCCGGCGCCCCCGCAGCCTCCTACCAGCTTTGCTGGATGCGGAAGACGACGGGCTACACCCCGGTGGTCTTCGCACGTCCAGACGCCGCTCGTAGCGCAAGTCCGGCGAGTCACCGCCACCGTTTTGGTCGTCGCCGGCCGAACTCCGGCGACTGCTGACGTGGCCTCTAGTTAGGCACTAATTACCCCTAGAGACACTGACAGTGGGCCCCAGCGCCACTAATCTAAATTAGATTAGGAATAACTCCTCTGTTAACTAACTGAGTCACTGACGTGTGGACCCCACACGTCAGGTTTGACCTGGTCGGCTCCGTTGACCTGCTTACGCAGGCATGACGCAATGCTGATGCAATATTTCATTTTTTGGTTTAAAATTAATCAGGAAATTTCGGAAAATGTTCAAAACTTCTAAAAATCATATAAAATAATCTATAACTCAGAATGAAATAATTTATATATGAAAAAAGATCAGAAAAATTCAATCTATCTATATGTACCATTTTCATGCATGAAAAACCAATCTATACATGCTGTATAAGTGAAACACTAAAATGTCTTATATAAAGAGCTTATTTTGGAGATGCATTTGAATCTTGGTTCAAATGGATTTCATCCAAATAAAAGCTAGTTGCATTAGCTCAATCAGCATCACATATTCATGCCATGATCATGCATCATATTGTTGCATATGGTTGTGTTTTGATTACCGACACCGTTCCTTCTCGATAGGTCCTGCTCCGGAGACCCTTCCAGAGTACCTCTCTGAGGAGCAGTGCCCCCCGTTGATCTACCAGGCAAGCAAACCCCCTTGTTCATTCCGATACAATCCTACTCTCTCGCTCCTGCTCTCATTATTGCATTAGGACAACAACGATTCAACTGCTACTATATGCTGCGGTAGTTGAACCCATTCCTATGCATGACCTGACATTGCCACAGTAAATAGTTAAAACCCACTAGCATGTGTAGGAGTTGATTGAGCCATGTTGTGTTCTTGCCATGCCATGCCTGCTGTTGCTTAGAGTTGTGTCAGGTCTGATTCATTGGGAATGAATTGGAGTGGTACGATATGTTCTGGTGCTGAGAGTTAAGCGTGTGAACACGATTTGGTAAAGGTAGCGGTGAGAGGCCATGTAGGAGTACATGGTGGGTTGTCTCACTGGAACCGTCTTTAAGCACTGAGTTCCATGTATGTTGTCCAATGACTAGCTACTACCACACATTGGAATGCTTAAGTGCCCCTATCGACTTATTAGCCAACTTGATCTCTGTCCAGGAGTCGCAAATAGTTTCTGGTGTTTGTAGGTAGTGTTAGTAGTCTACCAAGTGGCACCCGGCAAGGTGGGCTTGGGACAGACTAGGCACAAGTGGCACGGTGTACCAAGCGCAAATCCATCCGGCGAGGTGGGCTTGGGAACCCTGCACATATCGTTTGGGGCCGTGAGCGACACCCCGGCCGGATCTCCTTGCGGATGGAACCCAAATAGGCGATAAACCTAGACTAGAGTCTTGTGTGGTTAGTCAGGTCGTGGCCGACACCCTCGCCAGGCTTCCGCTTGAAGGTTGCCGAGGTACATGACGTGTACATGGTGATAAGTGGTGAGAGCGTGTGTGAAGAAGTACACCCCTGCAAGGTTATCATGATCTATTCGAATAGCCGTGTCCTCGGTTACGGACTTCTTGGATGCTTACGTGGTACATAGACAACTTAAAGTGGATACTCTAAAATGCTCAAGACAAGTGTGAGTGCTATGGATGGCCTTCTTGTCAGGAGACAAGGATGAATCCATACTAGTGTATTGATGTGGTGCTTAGTGGACTCGTGTGCGCTGCCTCATCTCAAAGAAGTTTCTCGTTGTCGTAGAACAGGATAGCCACTGAGTCAAAGCTGGCTTGCTGCAACTAAACCCCACTTCACCTTCTTGATACAAATGCATATATGATAGGATCTGATGTAAGTCTTGCTGAGTACCTTTGTACTCATGTTTGCTTTATTTATGTTTTGCAGATGAGACATCTGTCTCACTAGTAGTACCACTTGGACTTCGACGAGTTGCTTGTACCTCAGCTACGATCTTGGTCCCTTGGGAGGGACTTGTGGATAGTCAAGCTCCTCGGCCTTTTTCTTTCGTAGTTGTCTGTACTCAGACACGTAATGCTTCCGTTGCTTGTATGCTCTGAATGATGGGTCATGTGACCCATGTTTGTATTTAATGCTATGTGGCTCTTCTGAGCCTTTATCTATATGAGTTTGCGTTATGTTGTGATGCCATGTTGTACCTCACATACTTGCATGTTATGCGTACGTGTGACGTGTATTGCTATGTGTGGGATCCGACAATCTGGTTGTTTGTCCTTGGCAGCCTCTCTTATGGGGAAATGTAGTCTAGTGCTTCCTTGAGCCATAGTAGTCCGCTACAGCCCGATTCACCGGAGTCCTGCTAGCCCAGCACTACTGCTCAGAACACTTGACTGGCCGGCATGTGTTCCACTTCGTTCCTATGTCCGTCCCTTCGAGGAAATGTCACGCGGTGATTTCCGGAGTCCTGTTAGCCAGTGCTACAGCCCGGACTCATACGCTATTGACCGACATGCTCGATGTGATTCATGTATGCCTGTCTCCATAGGTCTGTGCCGCTTTGGGTTCAGGACTAGCCATGTCGGCCCAGGTTCTCTGTCATATGGATGCTAGCGATACTATCATATACGTGAGCCAAAAGGCGCAAATGGTCCCGGGCCATGGTAAGGCGACACCCGTGGGAATACCGTGCATGAGGCCGCAAAGTGATATGAGGTGTTACAGGCTAGATCAGTGTGACTTAGAATCGGGGTCCCGACAGCTTTGGTATCAGAGCCTGACTACCTATAGGATTTCCAAACCAACCTGGTCGAAGTTGAGTCTAGAAATTCTGTAGTTATGTAAGGGAATTGATTGTGGAAGGGAACGTAAGGCTCTTTTTACTCCTTTTACCTCATGCCCTTCTGATCTGAGTCATCCTATCTTTCCTACGGGGTTAAGGAACTAGGCTTCCTCTTCTGTCTATCAGGATCACGTGTTACTACTCCATAGTCTCTTAGGATTGGTTGATCAAAGTCATATCCCAGTTCGAGTATTTCTGGTGTAGCCTATTTAGTAATAGTTTTTGAACCTTGAGTGATGATGTTGAGGTTGGTGCTACCCGTCTTTGCAGAATGTTTCATTTTCAGCATTCTACTGCCATTATGCTGCCAGAATTGTTCTAAGAGTTTGAGAGATACTAAATTCTTGTGCTACCCTCTGCAACCTATAGTTGATGCTGAATCCATCCTTGTCTTCCTTGGTTTCGTTCTTCAGGATGTTGCCGGTTAACCAAAGTTCTATTTCCCGTAGCCGGAACCACGGAGATGGTAGGGATGAGGATCCTCCTGATCAGTCCTCGTTGGCAGAGTTCATGCTAGAGATGGAGAGGAACAAGTGTGAGTCTAGCCGCTTGCTAGCACATATTGAGGAGAACACCTCCCAGCAGCACAAAGAGTTTGTGTCCATTCATGACTTCATTGGCTTGAAACCACCTACCTTCCATCATTCCATTGAACCACTTGATGTGGATGACTGGCTCCGTAGTATCACACACAAGCTGCATTCTGTGAACATAGCTGAACGTGACAAGGTCACCTATGCTGCTTATCACCTGAAAGGTCCTGCTAGTATTTGGTGGCAGAACTATGAGGCTATGCTTCCAGCTGGCCAGATACCCACCTGGAGAGATTTCATTGAGGCTTTTCGCGAGCATCACATCCCTCAGGCTCTCATTGACCGCAAGAGAGAAGAGTTTTGTAGTTTCACCCAGAGTAAGATGGCTGTTGATGCTTATAGTAGAGAATTTGAGAACCTTGCCCGCTATGCTACAGAAGAAGTGTCCACAGATGCCAAGAAGCAGGCTAGGTTCCAGAAGGGTCTCAACCCCAAGTTGCGTCATGATCTCCACTTGCATCATTGCAATACATTCCACGCTCTTGTGAACAAGGCCATTAATGCAGAGACAGCTCAACTCACCTACGAGGAATCTCGTAAGTACACCCGTGATTTGGGTTCTTCCTCCGGTTCTAGTTCTCAGAAGCGCCGGATTTGGGTTCCGAACTCCGCTCTTCCACCCGGTTATACACCAAGGCCTTCTTGTGTGGCACCTCACCCAGTTCAACCATATGCTACACCCATGCCTATTGGTAGACCACTTGTCAATGAGGGTCCTTGTCCTACCTCCAAGATTTGTTACAAGTGCGGAGAGCCAGGCCACATTGCCCGTATTTGCACTCAGACTCGTGTTGCTCCACCCCAGCCCGAGAAGTCTGTTGGCCGTGGTAGTAAGCCTTCACACCAGATGATTAGTGCCAAGTCATCTCCCACTGAACTTGGACGTGTGCATCACGTCTCAGCCAAAGACGCTCATGATGATCCAGATGTCGTTCTTGGTACACTCCTTGTCAACTGTCACCCAGCTTCGGTTCTATTCGATACCGGGGCATCTCACTCCTTCATTTCCGAAAGTTATGCCTGTTTGCACGACATGTCATTTTGTGATATGCCCTCCCCACTACTCATTCAAACTCCTGGATCCAAGTGGCAAACTTCTAGGATAAGTTATGGCAATGGAATACATGTTGACAGACTTGTATTTCTAGCTTCCTTGATATCCCTCAAGTCTTTAGATATTAACATCATCTTGGGTATGGACTGGATGAAAGCTCATTATGCCAAGATTGACTGTTACACCAGGTCTGTTCAGCTCACACACCCCTCTGGCAAGATAGTCACTGTCTCCACCAAAATTGCAAGGCGTCAACTATATTCTCTAAATGCCAGCCCTCTTCCTGACCTTGAAGATATCCCAGTAGTCCGCGACTTTCCGGATGTCTTTCCAGAGGAACTGCCAGGTATTCCACCTGACAGAGATGTAGAGTTTGTTATAGATCTTATCTCCGGAACCGCCCCAATTTCTAGGAGACCTTACAAGATGGCACCCTTAGAGCTAGCCGAGCTTAAGAAACAACTCGATGAATCCTTGCAAAAGGGTTTCATCCGTCCTAGTTCTTCTCCCTGGGCTTGCCCCGTCCTCTTCATCAAGAAGAAGGATGGTACAGACCGAATGGTTGTAGATTATCGTCCCGTTAATTTGGTCACGATAAAGAACAAGTATCCGCTCCCCAGGAACAACAATCTGTATGATCAGCTCGCTGGCTCCTCAGTCTTCTCCAAGATGGATTTGAGGTTAGGCTACCACCAAATCAAGATCAGAAATGGGGATATTCCTAAGACGGCTTTTGTCACTCGTTATGGCCAGTACGAGTACACCGTGATGTCCTTCGGTCTAACCAACGCTCCAGCTACTTTCTCTCGCTTGATGAACTTGATCTTCATGGAGTACTTAGATAAGTTCGTCATGGTTTACCTCGATGATATCCTTATTTACTCGAAGAACGAGGAAGAGCATGCCGAACATCTTAGACTTGTGTTAGAAAAACTCAGAGAGCACCGCCTTTATGCCAAGTTCTCCCAGTGCGAATTTTGGTTGCCAGAAGTGACCTATCTCGGCCACGTAATCTCTGGTAAGGGAATTGCTGTCAATCCTGAAAGAGTTCATGCCGTTCTTGATTGGACTCCACCTAAAACGGTTAAGCAAGTTAGGAGTTTCCTTGGCCTAGCCAGTTATTGTCGCCGTTTCATTGAGAACTTCTCCAAAGTGGCCAAACCTCTCACGGAACTTCTCAAGAAAGATAAGAAGTTTGAGTGGTCCCCAAAGTGTGAGCATAGTTTTCAGGAACCGAAAAGACGCCTGACTTCGGCTCCCATACTTGTGCCACCGGACTTCACTAAGGACTTTGTTATCTATTGTGATGCCTCACGACAGGGACTAGGTTGCATTCTTATGCAAGATCGCCATGTGATTGCCTATGCATCTCGACAGTTGCATCCACATGAGGAGAATTATCCTACACATGATCTAGAGCTTGCAGCCGTAGTCTATGCACTTAAGACATGGCGACATTACCTTCTCAGTAAACGTTGCCAGATTTACACCGACCACCAGAGTCTCAAGTATATCTTCACCCAACCAGATTTGAACCTTAGGCAAAGACGTTGGTTGGAGTTGATCTCAGATTACGACTTAGGGATTACCTACACCCCAGGCAAGGGGAATGTCATGGCTGATGCACTAAGTCGTAAGTCCTATTGCAACAATCTCATGTTGCAACAGGGCCAGCCATTTCTCCATGAGGAATTATCTAAGCTTAACCTTCACATTGCTCCTCACGGATTCCTTTCTACCTTGGTGGCGAAACCTACCCTTGAGGATCAGATCATTACTGATCAGAAGTTTGATAGGGGTGTTATCCGCATCAAGAGAAACATTAAGAAGGGAGTTGGTGGTTGTTTCTCTATGGATGATTGAGGTGTTGTTTTCTTTGAGAATCACTTGGTGATTCCCAAGAATCAACATCTGCGACAACTGATTCTTAAGGAGGCTCATGAATCTCCTCTCACGATTCATCCCGGTAGTACTAAGATGTATCAGGACCTACGCCAGAGGTTCTGGTGGACTAGGATGAAGAGAGAAATTGCTTAGTTCATTGCTAACTATGACGTTTGTCATCGCGTTAAGGCAGAGCATCAAAGGCCTGCTAGCACCCTTCAACCTTTAGCTATTCCTGAGTGGAAATGGGATAAAGTTGGTATGGACATCATCACCGGCTTTCCCAGGACCAAGAGAGGGAATAATGCTATATTCGTAGTCATTGATCGTCTTTCCAAAGTGGCTCACTTCCTACCCGTTCGAGAGAGTATCACTGCTAGTCAGCTCGCTGACTTATATATTTCTCGAATAGTGTCACTTCATGGTGTTCCACTAGAGATCAATTCAGACCGTGGTAGTCTTTTCACTTCTCATTTCTGGGAGAGTTTCCAAACTGCCATGGGCACCCATCTTTCCTTCAGTACCGCTTTCCACCCTCAATCAAGTGGTCAGGTGGAAAGGTTCAACCAAATTCTTGAAGACATGCTTAGAGCTTGTGTTATCTCGTTCGGTATGGATTGGGAGAAGTGTCTTCCCTTCACCAAGTTTTCTTATAACAATAGCTACCAATCCAGCCTCAAGAAAGCTCCTTTTGAGGTACTGTATGGACGAAGATGTCGAACACCTTTGAACTGGTCAGAAACCAATGAAAGACAATTCTTTGGACCGGATATGGTCCAGGAGGCAGAAGAGCAAGTTCGCATCATTCGTGAGAACTTGAAAACAGCCCAATCTCGTCAAAAGAGCCAGTATGACCGTCGTCATAAGGAAGTGGCTTATGAAGTTGGCGATAAGGCTTATCTTCAGGTTACTCCCTTGAAGGGTACCCATCATTTCGGTATCAAAGGCAAGTTGGCTCCTCGCTACATTGGTCCTTTTCGCATTCTCGCTAAACGAGGAGAGGTTGCCTACCAGTTGGAACTACCCCCACACCTTTCTCGAGTTCATGATGTCTTCCACGTCTCTCAACTCAGGCGTCGCTTCTCGGATCCCATCCGTGGAGTGGACCACGAAACGCGTGATCTCCAAGATAACCTCACATACCGAGAGTACCCCGTTCGCATTCTGGATCAAGCAGAGCGTGTCACTCGATGTCATAACATCAAGTTTCTCAAGGTTCAATGGTGTCATCATTCCGAGGGAGAAGCTACTTGGGAGCGAGAAGATCGTCTTCGACTTGAGTACCCCGCTTTCCTTCCGCCAACTCCTGAATCTCGGGACGAGATTTTTTCAAGTGGGGGCGAGTTGTCACATCCCTAGTTCTGGTATGCTCAAGGCTAGCTAGTCATGTGTGCATCATGTTAAATTCCATTTAAATTTGAAATGGGGATTTGTGAAACCCTCAAAATCATTTCTGGAAATAACCCAGTTAAAAATTGCTCCAAAAAGGTCCAAGAAAATGTTCATGTTGCTCTCTGAAAATGTTGGACAGAGATAAAAATCAAACCAATATTTTTAGGATCTCATAAGTATTTATTTTGGGAATTTGGAATTAATCCAATATTTATTTGCATTGGATATATATGTTATATATTTTATATATATCCAAAAATTCTGAATTTTGGTGAGGGGCTTTGGAATAATCCCTTAGGTACCTACAAAAATTGACAGAAGTAAATAAAATGATTTAGTATTTTTACTAAATCAAAACCAATGTCAGAAAATAGAAAACAGAAAACAAAAGTAAGGGATATACTCACCTGTGCAGCCTGGCGTGGCCCTGCGGCCCAGCAGGCCGGCCCAGCCCAACTGCCAGGAGCTTCTTCAAGCTCCTGCCAGTAGGAGCTGCTGTCTGGCCGCGCCACAGCCGGCCGTGGCCACGTCTCCCCGCCACCTCCTGCTTCCCCTCCTCGTCGCTCTGGCCTCCCTGGACGTCGCCACGACGCCCCGCACCTCTCTCCCTCTCCCTCGCTCTCCCTCCTCCCCTGGTTCTCTCCCGCGCAACCGCCCGAGCACTGCCGTCGCCGCCGTTCGCCGTTTCCGTAGCCACCGCCTCCCCCTCGCTTCTCCGACCAGCTCAGAAGCTCCGCCACATTGTCGTCCACCTCTCCGTCAAGCCGCATGACGCGGGAAGCCCTCGAGCGCCGCCATCGCCATCATCTTCGCCTCCGGCCGCCGTAGATCGCCATCGCCGCTCCGTCGTCTCCAGCGCGTTCCCCGGCCACAACGAGCAGCCCTACAAGTCCGCTGTGAGCCCCGCCATCGTTTCCCCCCTACTCCTCTGCTTCCCTGCGCCTCTAGCCCCTCCGCCACTCGAGCCGAGCTCCGGCCGCCGCCGCGAGCTCCGCTCCGGCGAGCTCCGGCGCCCCCGCAGCCTCCTACCTGCTCCGCTAGATGCGGACGACGACGGGCTACGCCCCGGTGGTCTTCGCGCGTCTAGACGCCGCTCGTAGCGCAAGTCCAGCAAGTCGCCGCCGCCGTTTTGGTCGTCGCCGGCCGAAATCCGGCGACTGCTGACGTGGCCTCTAGTTAGGCACTAATTACCCCTAGAGACACTGACAGTGGGCCCCAGCGCCACTAATCTAAATTAGATTAGGAATAACTCCTCTGTTAACTAACTTAGTCATTGACGTGTGGACCCCACACGTCAGGTTTGACCTGGTCGGCTCCGTTGACCTGCTGATGCAGGCAGGACGCAATGCTGACGCAATATTTCATTTTTTGGTTTAAAATTAATCAGGAAATTCCAAAAAATGTTCAAAACTTCTAAAAATCATAGAAAATAATCTATAACTCAGAATGAAATAATTTATATAGGAAAAATGATCAGAAAAATTCAATCTATCCATTTGTACCATTTTCGTGCATGAAAAACCAATCTATGCATGTTGTATAAGTGAAACACTAAAATGGCTTATATAAAGAGCTTATTTTGGAGATGCATTTGAATCTTGGTTCAAATGGATTTCATCCAAATAAAAGCTAGTTGCATTAGCTCAATCAGCATCACATATTCATGCCATGATCATGCATCATATTGTTGCATATGGTTGTGTTTTGATTACCGACACCGTTCCTTCTCGATAGGTCCTGCTCCGGAGACCCTTCTAGAGTACCTTTCTGAGGAGCAGTGCCCCCCTGTTGATCTACCAGGCAAGCAAACCCCCTTGTTCATTCCGATACAATCCTACTCTCTCGCTCCTGCTCTCATTATTGCATTAGGACAACAACGATTCAACTGCTACTTTATGTTGCGGTAGTTGAACCCATTCCTGTGTATGACCTGTCATTGCCACAGTAAATAGTTAAAACCCACTAGCATGTGTAGGAGTTGATTGATCCATGTTGTGTTCTTGCCATGCGATGCCTGCTGTTGCTTAGAGTTGTGTCAGGTCTGATTCATCGGGAATGAATTGGAGTGGTACGATATGTTCTGGTGCTGAGAGTTAAGCGTGTGAACACGATTTGGTAAAGGTAGCGGTGAGAGGCCATGTAGGAGTACATGGTGGGTTGTCTCACTGGAACCGTCTTTAAGCACTGAGTTCCGTGTATGTTGTCCAATGACTAGCTACTACCACACATTGGAATGCTTAAGTGCCCCTCTCGACTTATTAGCCAACTTGATCTCTGTCTAGGAGTCGCAAATGATTTCTGGTGTTTGTAGGTAGTGTTAGTAGTCTACCAAGTGGCAGCCGGCCAGGTGGGCTTGGGACAGACTAGGCACAAGTGGCACGGTGTACCAAGCGCAGATCCATCCGGCGAGGTGGGCTTGGGAACCCTGCACATATTGTTTGGGGCCGTGAGTGACACCCCGGCCGGATATCCTTGCGGATGGAACCCGAATAGGCGATAAACCTGGACTAGAGTCTTGTGTGGTTAGTCAGGTCGTGGCCGACACCCTCGCTAGGCTTCCGCTTGAAGGTTGCCGAGGTACATGACGTGTACATGGTGATAAGTGGTGAGAGCGTGTGTGAAGAAGTACACCCCTGCAGGGTTATCATGATCTATTCGAATAGCCGTGTCCTCGGTTACGGACTTCTTGAATGCTTACGTGGTACATAGACAACTTAAAGTGGATACTCTAAAATGCTCAAGACAAGTGTGAGTGCTATGGATGGCCTTCTCGTCAGGAGACAAGGATGAATCCATAGTAGTGTATGGATGTGGTGCTTAGTGGACTCGTGTGCGCTGCCTCATCTCAAAGAAGTTTCTCGTTGTCGTAGAATAGGATAGCCACTGAGTCAAAGCTGGCTTGCTGCAACTAAACCCCACTTCACCTTCTTGATACAAATGCATGTATGATAGGATCTGATGTAAGTCTTGCTGAGTACCTTTGTACTCACGTTTGCTTTATTTATGTTTTGCAGATGAGACATCTGTCTCACTAGTAGTACCACTTGGACTTCGATGAGTAGCTTGTACCTTAGCTACGATCTTGGTCCCTTGGGAGGGACTTGTGGATAGTCAGGCTCCTCGGCCTTTTTCTTTCGTAGTTGTCTGTACTCAGACATGTAATGCTTCCGTTGCTTGTATGCTCTGAATGATGGGTCATGTGACCCCTGTTTGTATTTAATGCTATGTGGCTCTTCTGAGCCTTTATCTATATGAGTTTGCGTTATGTTGTGATGCCATGTTGTACCTCACATACTTGCATGTTATGCGTACGTGTGACGTGTATTGCTATGTGTGGGATCCGACAATCTGGTTGTTTGTCCTTGGCAGCCTCTCTTATGGGGAAATGTAGTCTAGTGCTTCCTTGAGCCATAGTAGTCCGCTATAGCCCGATTCACCGGAGTCCTGCTAGCCTAGCACTACTGCTCAGAACACTTGACTGGCCGGCATGTGTTCCACTTCGTTCCTATGTCTGTCCCTTCGGCGAAATGTCACGTGGTGATTTCCAGAGTCCTGTTAGCCAGTGCTACAGCCTGGACTCATACGCTGTTGACCGACATGCTTGATGTGATTCATGTATGCCTGTCTCCATAGGTCTGTGCCGCTTTGGGTTCACGACTAGCCATGTCGGCCCGGGTTCTCTGCCATATGGATGCTAGCGATACTATCATATACGTGAGCCAAAAGGCGCAAACGGTCCCGGGCCATGGTAAGGCGACACTCGTGGGAATACCGTGCGTGAGGCCGCAAAGTTATATGAGGTGTTACAGGCTAGATCAATGTGACTTAGAATCTGGGTCCCGACATCCACTCAATTTGCATGCGCTGTATTAATTGACCATCAATGACGTGAACAACTTTACACGCGTCAAATTATCATATGGGGTGGATCTTGGTACAAAATTGCGTCCGCCCGTGTACCCGCGTGTGCGTGCGAGGAATGAGTGTGTGCATGGCGTGCGTGCACATCTTCGCTTCATGCATGTATCGCCAGTATGGCTCAGGGAGGACGAGTACATTCTTCTGGAACCAGCAACACATCACAGTGATCAATCCACGCAAGGAGGTCGCGACAACGCCTACACATGTGCCACGTGGCTTCATGAACTGTAAGAGAGACACTGTGTAGCGTGCCATTGGTATTCTAATTTACGTGTTTTGCACATACTCGAAGTACTAGTAAGGTACACGTGCATTGCACGCATCAGATTTTGCAACCAAATTATGATTAAATACCACACTGTAACATGAAAGCTCTGAGTCATATATGCCTGATGTAACCTTCATTTAATTCTTATAGTTCATCTCATTCAAAATCAATTAGTTTTTATAAAAAAGCTAAGAACGCGGGAATAGGAACAACATGGGATTATAGTGGAATGTTGTCTTGAATCCTACAAGATTGTACGAGTGTTTGATTGTGCATAGAAAAAATGCAGAATTCTTTCAAAGAGGTTTGAGTGGATGGGATGTTTCCTATGAAATCTAGTGCAAATGAATCATATGGAAAAATTCCTATTGTTTACAATCCTACGAATCAAACAACCAAGATAGGAAAAATTCCTAATGATTAGAATCCTCCAAAATTCCTTTGAGAATCCTTTGAATCAAAGAAGTCCTTAATCTATTTTATGATTCATGGAGTTGTGCGTTGTAAAGCATAAAGTAAAAACAAATAATGGCAATTCAACTAGAAAAAAGTTTGGGCAGTTATGATACGGAAGATTCTAGAACAAAAGAGAACCATTGTTGTGTTGAGCTTTGTGCATTATGCTTAAGTTCAACCATGGAGTCTGCTAGATTGTACATGTGACAAAATCCGGTGGGGGGCTAGAAGATGGTGCGAGGTGCCGAGTGGAGGGAGACTATGAAGGAATGCACAAGTGCGAGATTGATATTTAGAGAGAGGGGGCGAACACGTGCGCTGATGCGTGCAGTGGCGGAGCCATGGAAAATAAATGAGCTAGGGGGGCAAGCATTGCTAATCCTTTACGAGGAGGGTCAATTCATGAACTTAAACCATTTTTAGCAGCAATTGTCTAATGATCACATTCATATTAGCCTTGATATATAGTGATATTAGGGGGGAGGGGCAGGGCCCTTACTGCCCCCTGTCTTCGCCATTGTGCACGTGTCTGAGAGATGAAATGGGAGGCATGGATGATGAGAGGGGGGAATTGGATACATAATTAATGTGGGTGCATTAGCTATATATGTTAATCCTATATAGAGAGGTATAGATTGATCGATGTGGACGTGGGAAAGAGGGTGAGACCTCACTGGATATATCGACTGATCGGTTTGTGTGGAAAACTATGAAAGACCTAGCTATATACACACATACATAGAGGAACATCGATCTTTGCACATGCACGTGTGAGAGATAAAGAATGCCCGATATAATGGAGAGGGGGATGTGTGTTGGTGTGTGCCTTCATGGGAGACCGACCTGAAGAAAAAGATTGCATGCGTGCGATGGATAATTGAGGGAGTCGTCGATTAGGGGGTGTTCGGGTAGCCGGACTATACCTTCAGCCGAACTCCAGGACTATAAAGATACAAGATTGAAGACTCCATCCTGTGTCCGGATGGGACTTTCCTTGGCGTGGAAGGCAAGCTTGGCGATGCGGATATTCAAGATCTCCTACCATTGTAACCGACTTTGTGTAACCCTAACCCTCTCCGGTGTCTATATAAACCGGCGGGTTTTAGTCCGTAGGACAACTTCATCATACAACAATCATACCATAGGCTAGCTTTTAGGGTTTAGCCTCCTTGATCTCGTGGTAGATCTACTCTTGTACTATCCATATCATCAATATTAATCAAGCAGGACGTAGGGTTTTACCTCCATCAAGAGGGCCCGAACCTGGGTAAAACATTGTGTCCCTTGTCTCCTGTTACCATCCAGCCTAGACGCACAGTTCGGGACCCCCTACCCGAGATCCGCCGGTTTTGACACCGACATTGGTGCTTTCATTGAGAGTTCCTCTGTGTCGTCGCTTTCAAGCCCGATGGCTTCTTCGATCATCAACCACGATGCAGTCCAGGGTGAGACTTTTCTCCCCGGACAGATCTTCGTCTTCGGCGGCTTCGCACTGCGGGCCAACTCGCTTGGTCACCTTGAGCAGATCGAAAGTTACGCCCCTGGCCATCAGGTCAGGTTTGGAAGCCTAAACTACACGGCTGACATCCGCGGGGACTTGATCTTCAACGGATTCGAGCCACAGCCAAGCGTGCCGCACTGTCTCGATGGGCATGACATAGCTCTGCCGCCGAACAGCGCCTTGGAGGCCGCACACGCACCGGTTCCGACCATTGATTCGGAGCCTACTGCGCCGATCGAGGATCAACGGTTAGATGCTGCCTCAGGGGCTGCGATCTCATAGGCGATCAATCCGAACTCTAGCCCCGCACTCCGCATGGCCCGTGACTCCGAAGAGCCGGATTCCTCTCCGAACTCCGTGCCCCCCGCGCCCCCGCCGATCGAATCCGATTGGGCGCCGATAATGGAGTTCACCGCCGCGGACATCTTTCAGCACTCGCCCTTCGGCGACATCCTGAATTCTCTAAAGTCTCTCTATTTATCAGGAGAGCCCTGGCCGGACTACGGTCAGCAAGGTTGGGATACGGACGATGAAGAAATTCAAAACCCACCCACCACCCACTTTGTAGCCACTGTCGACGACTTAACCGACATGCTTGACTTCGACTTCGAAGACATCGACGGCATGGATGACGATGCAGGAGACGAATAAGAACCAGCACCTGTAGGGCGTTGGAAGGCCACCTCGTCATATGACATATATATGGTGGACACTCCAAAGGATGGAGATGGCGATGGAACAGCGATGGACGATACCTCTAAGAAACAGCCCAAGCGTCGGCGTCAGCGGCGCCGCTCTAAATCCCGCCAAAGCAAAAATAGTGATTCCGGCACGGGAGATAATACTACTCCGGATAGCGCCGAAGAACACCCCCTCCAGCAAAATTTGGCACAGGAGGACAGAGGAGCCAGCCCTCACGAGAGGGCGGCGGACCAAGATGTTGAGGACGATAATTATATGCCTCCCTCCGAAGACGAGGCAAGCCTCGATGACGACGAGTTCATCGTGCCAGAGGATCTTGCCGAACAAGAGCGTTTTAAACGCAGGCTCATGGCCACGGCAAGCATCCTCAAGAAAAACGGCAACAACTTAGAGCTGATCAGGATTTGCTAGCTGACAGATGGACTGAAGTCCTTGCGGCCGAAGAGTATGAACTCGAACGCCCCTCCAAGAGTTACCCAAAGCGCAGGCTGCTTTCCCGACTAGAGGAGGAAGCACCTACATCACCAGCGCATGACATGGCCGACCGGTCACCTCGTGGCCGCGACAGAGAGGCCTCTTGGCCCTCCACTCAAGCCATGCCCCGACACCGCGTCAAGCATACTAAGGCACGGGAAAATGCGCCCGACCTGCACAACATCCTGGAGGACAAGGCAAGGCAAACAAGATCAATCTATGGATCGCGCAGGTGCCTTATGGCACGTGACAGCGATCGTCACTCCGGACGCAATGAATCCGGCCGGGCCGAACTCAACAGACAAAGCTCCTTCGAGCTGCGTTGTGGTATAGCTCAATATAGAGGCGCCGCACACCCACTATGCTTCACAGATGAAGTAATGGATCATAAAATCCCTGAGGGCTTCAAACCCGTAAACATCGAATCGTACGATGGCACAACAAATCCTGTGGTATGGATCGAGGATTATCTCCTTCATATCCACATGGCCCGCGGCGATGATCTACACGCCATCAAATACCTCCCACTCAAACTTAAGGGACTGGCCTGGCATTGGCTTAACAGCTTGCCAGCAAACTCAATCGGTTCTTGGGAGGACCTGGAAGCCGCATTCCTTGACAACTTCCAGGGCACTTATGTGCGACCACCGGACGCCGATGACCTAAGCCACATAATTCAGCAGCCAGAAGAATCGGCCAGGCAATTCTGGACACGGTTCCTAACAAAGAAAAACCAGATAGTCGACTGTCCAGACGCAGAGGCCTTAGCGGCCTTCAAGCATAATATCCGTGACGAGTGGCTGGCCCGGCACCTGGGACAGGAAAAGCCAAAATCTATGGCAGCCCTCACGACACTCATGGCCCGCTTTTGCACGGGAGAAGACAGCTGGCTAGCTCGCAGTAACAACTTAACCAAGAACACTGGTAATTCGAATACCAAGGACAAAAGTGATAGGTCGCGTCGGAACAAACAAAAGCGCCGCGTTAACAGCGACATCAACGAGGATACGGCAGTTAATGCCGGATTCCGAGGCTACAAATCCGGTCAACGGAAACAGCCATTCAAAAGAAAAACTCAGGGCCCGTCCAGTTTGGACCGAATACTCGACCACTTGTGCCAGATACATGGCACCCCCGAAAAGCCAGCCAATCACACGAACAGGGATTGTTGGGTGTTCAAGCAGGCAGGCAAGTTAAGAGCCGAAAACAAAGACAAGGGGCTGCATAGCGACGACGAAGAGGAGCCCAGGCCGCCGAACAACAGTGGACAGAAGGGATTTCCCCCGCAAGTGCGGACGGTGAACATGATATACGCAACCCACATCCCCAAGAGGGAGCGGAAGCGTGCGTTACGGGACGTATATGTGATGGAGCCGGTCGCCCCAAAGTTCAACCCATGGTCCTCCTGCCCGATCACCTTTGATCGAAGGGACCACCCCACTAGCATCCGTCACGGCGGCTTCGCCGCATTGGTTCTAGAACCAATCATTGACGGATTTCATCTCACAAGAGTCCTCATGGACGGTGGCAGCAGCCTGAACCTGCTTTACCAGGATACAATGCGAAAGATGGGCATAGATCCCTCGAGGATCAAGCCCACCAAAACGACCTTTAAAGGCGTCATACCAGGTGTAGAAGCCAACTGTATAGGCTCAGTTACACTAGAAGTGGTCTTCGGATCTCCAGATAACTTCCGAAGCGAGGAGTTAATCTTCGACATAGTCCCGTTCCGTAGTGGCTATCACGCACTGCTCGGGCGAACCGAGTTCGCAAAATTCAACGCGGTACCGCACTATGCATACCTCAAGCTCAAGATGCCAGGCCCTAGAGGAGTAATCATGGTCAATGGGAACACTGAATGCTCCCGCCGAACGGAGGAGCACACGGCAGCGCTCGCAGCAGAAGTACAAAGCAGCCTCTCTAGGCAGTTCTCTAGTTCGGCCTTCAAAAAGCCGGACACTGTCAAGCGCGCCCGGAGTACCCTACAACAAGACCGCTTGGCATGTTCCGAGCTAGCGTAGCAATGCAGCCCCAACCCTAGCCCTCGCGATATAGCGAAACCAGTGCTTCGCGTACATAACTACGCTCTTGAAATACCATGGGCACAGGGGAAGGGGCACTATCACGGCATGCCCGAAATACGGCTTAAACCGCACCAGGGGCTGCCGGATTCCTTCTTTTTTTCTCTTACTCTCAGGACTCCATACTTCGGACGACCCGTTCGGCAATTCAACTGCCGCACAAACGATGCAAGATCTAGGGAAGCAGACAAGCCACGACGCATTATGGAACTCCCAGGTGGTCTCTATTGCGAGCAGTATACCTATTTTTTAATACAATTCCGCGGCCTGCCCCTGGCCAGGACATGTTAAATAGTCCAATTTATTTTGCTTATCGCACTATTTGTATCGTTCCGCTTTCATAGCAGCCTTTCTATAAACAATGCATAGCTTTTTGTCTATTTTTGCATTACCCTCTGTTTATATATATGTTTATTAATAACATCCTGCATCCGTACACTGTGGTACGGCAAAATACAGCAGGGGCTTCAGTACCCATCAATATGGCGTGAGAAGTCCGTCCACTTTCACAAGTGCGGCACCCCGAACTTATAGTACTATATGCATCGGCTCCGAATCATGATTTGGGTCAATAGTTGGGTTTGCCCGGCTCCTATGTTTTGGTGCCTTACGTTCCGCTATATCGGCTAAGGTAGCAATAGGAGAACCACTGCGATTGTTCCCCAGTTGAGCTGGGCCGAGCACCTCAGTGGAGAAAGCTAAAACTGACTGTCATGATGAGGCGAGAGACCGGTCGCTGTTCGAGAGGTTTTTCGAGTCCTTAAAGGCTTATGCCGCTTCGGGCGAGGAACCGGCTTTGTCCGGCCAAGGCATGGATAGCGCCCCGAACTCGGTCTTCCGAATACTAGGGGCTTTGCCGAAATTCAAAATTATAGAGTTCTATGACTAAGTGAGAGTGTTCAAGCATTATAGTCCGATTGCCTTGTTCGTTGTGCTGACCGCCTCCCTCGATGGACCCAATAATGGGAAAAAGAGCGCTCAGGTTTATCCCGAACACCCCAGCATTAGTGGCATGGGGGCAGAAGCCGACGACTGGCCATCTCTCAATTTTTTGATAAACGGCCGCACAGAAAGTAATATTTTAAATTCAAGCCTTGCTTAGCGCATATGAACAAGTTTTCAGCGCATAGGATAACACGAGCGAGTTCATTCCAAAATTACATCCTTGGTACATTCATCCGCCACAAGGCGGGCACCAGCAAGAACATCCTTGTAATAGTTCTCGGGCTTGCGATGCTTCTTCCCCGGCGGCAGCCCGTCCTTCACAAGCTTCTCACCGTCCAGCTTACCCCAGTGCACCTTTGCACGGGCAAGGGCCCTATGGGCACCTTCGATGCAGACGGAGCGCTTGATGACCTCGAGCCTTGGACAAGCCTCTACCAGCCGCCACACCAGTCCGAAGTAGCTCCCAGGCAGGGCCTCTCCAGGCCATAGCCGAACTATGAAGCCCTTCAGGGCCTGTTCGGCCGCCTTGTGGAGCTCGACCAGCTGCTTTAGCTGGTCGCTCAAGGGCACAGGGTGTCCGGCCTCAGCGTACTGAGACCAGAACACCTTCTCCGTCGAGCCGCCTTCCTCGGCTCGGTAGAATGCGGCGGCATCGGATACGCTGCAGGGAAGATCTGCGAATGCCCCTGGAGAGCTCCGGATTCGGGTAAGTAACAAGTAGTTTACTTTTATATGTCTGCTTTGCATATAGAATGCCTTACCCGCCGCTATCTTTTTCACCGCATCCACTTCCTGGAGGGCCTTCTGGGCTTCGGCCTTGGCAGATTTGGCAGTTTTAAGGGCCGCAACAAGCTCGGACGCTCGCGTCTTCGAGTTGAGCTCCAAACTCTCATGTTTTTGCATGAGAACCTGAAGCTCTTGCCGCACCTCGCCGACTTGCGCCTCAAATTTCTCCCGCTCGGCGAGCTCCATGGCCGCTTTCTTCTCAGCCTCGGACAGCGCCTGCTTGAGGGTCGCCACCTCAGTTGTGGCCCCTATAATAAGCAGTATACTCCTGTCATTTTTTGCAATTGCACCTTCCTATAGGCATTTTTTCTATAAGGTATCTTTTACCTTCTTTCTCCTCGAGCTTCCGTTTGGCAAGGCCGAGCTCTTGCTCGGTCCGCTTGAGGCCCAGCTTCAGGGCACCCACCTCCGTAGTCAGTGCGGCGGTGGCCAGCAGCGAAGCCTGCATACGTATATTGACTCCTTTTTAGTTAGACTCCTGTGATATTTAATAGATCCTCTATTTGGCTTTTCTTTCCGAACACCAAACAGAGCATCAGGGGCTACTGTCTATATGGTAATATTTTTACATATTTTTACTTACCTCGAAGCCTATTAGAAGGCTAGCACAAGCTTCAGTCAGTCCGCTTTTGGCGGACCGAACCTTCTGGACCACCGTACTCATGATGGCACGGTGCTCCTCGTCGATGGAGGCGCCCTTAAGCTCCTCCAGTAGATTGTCCGGTGCCTCCGGTTGGACGGAGGACGCCGGCTCAGTAGGCTTGCTCCTCTTGGCAGGAGTTCGCCTACCGCGATCCGGAACCGTTGATGATTCCGGTGCAGTGTCCAGCTTAAAGCCGGACTTGGAGCCCAGGGGGGTTTTGTCCCCTTCACTCCTGGAGTCCGGGAGGTCGCCTCGCGGCTCCTCCTGGACCACCTCCTCTCGCCCCGGAGCTTGTCAAGACGCCACTTCGGCGTCATCCACAGCATAGGGGAAGCAGCGAGCGGAACTGAATTCACGTCCGATGAATCTAGGGAGCCGCTCGACGACTCGTCGAGCCCGTCCTTGGGCGGACTGCATGATTATATCCGACATTAGGGAAAGCTGTGCAACAAAAGGAATATCACAAGCTACTCTGGTATCCGAACACTTACGATCTCGCCGGACGCTTGGCCCTATCCGGCCACTCCTCTTCGTCCTCGTCGGCGTCGGGGACGTAGTCCGGCGGAGCGGTTTTCCTCTTCTAGGACCCCTCGGCTTCCCCTACTAGGGCGGCCTTCCTCTTCTCTCCTCCCCCCGCTGGAGAGGGAGAGGTTTCTTCTTCCTCCTCGTTTTCACGAGAGGAGTGCGTCTCGGACTCGGCGGACGACGAGTCCGGCACCACCATATGCCGGGAACTCTTTCGAGTCCCCGTGGCCTTCTTCTTCTTGGCCTTCTTCTCCGGCACCACATAAGGTGCCGGAACCAGCAGCTTCTCTAGGAGAGCAGGGGCTGGGTCTTCGGGCAAGGGAGCCGGACAGTTAATCTGTCCGGCCTTCTCCTGCCAATCCCGTCAAAGGTGAGGGAGTTTAGATCCCGCATAGAGTCAAACTATGAAAAAAACTTAACATCCTGTAAAAGATGGAAATATCTTACCTCACCAGCAGGACGCTGCGAGCTGAATCTGCGGTCTTCGGAGGCGGATGTGGGAGCCTCGGCGCCTTTGGTTAGCCCCCTCCAGACATCTTCGTACGTCGTGTCGAAGAGCCTGCTCAGAGTTCGATGCTGCGCCGGGTTGAACTCCCACAAATTGAAGTCCCGTTCTTGACACGGAAGGATCCGGCGGACGAGCATGACCTGGATTACGTTGACAAGCTTGAGTTTCTTGTTCACCAGGGACTGGATGCCTTTTTGCAGTCTGGTCAACTCTTCTTCGTCGCCCCACGACAAGCTCGTCTCCTTCTAGGACGTGAGGCGCGTAGGGGGTCCAGATCAGAATTCAGGGGCTGCGATCCACTTCGGATTGCGTGGCTCAGTGATGTAAAACCACCCTGACTGCCACCCCTTCAAGGTCTCCACAAAGGAGCCCTCGAGCCATAGGACGTTGGCAATTTTGCCCGCCATGGCACCTCCGCACTCCGCCTGGTTGCCGCGCACCACCTTTGGCTTGACGTTGAAGGTCTTGAGCAAGAGGCTGAAATGGGGGCGAATGCAGAGGAAAGCCTCGCACACGACGATAAACGCCGAGATATTGAGGATGAAATTCGGGGCCAGATCGTGGAAATCTAGGCCATAGTAGAACATGAGCCCGCGGACAAATGGGTGGAAAGGAGAACCCAGTCCGCGGAGGAAGTGGGGAAGAAATACTACCCTCTCATGGGGCCTTGGGGTGGGGAGAAGCTGCCCCTCCTCGGGAAGCCAGTGCGTGATGTCTTTGGAAAAGTATCCGGCCTTCCTTAACCTTTTGACATGGCCCTCCGTGACGGAGGATACCATCCACTTGCCTCCCGCTCCGGACATTGTTGGAGAGGGTTGAGGTAGGAAGTGCGGGCTTGGGCGCTGGAGCTCGGGTGCGCAGAAGATGGATAGGCAAAGGAGGAAGAAGGCGTTGGTAAAAAGTTGGATCCTTATCCCCTTATATGTGCGGATGTGACTATGCGTCCCCACCAGCCTAGTAAAACTCGCTTGCCTCCCAAGCGCCATGATAAGTGGCGCGGTTAGGTTACCCACATCCGTATTAACGAGAATCCCGTAAACAAAGGGGACACGATCTCTGCTTTGACAAGACGTGCCAAGGAAACCGCCTCGCAAAACACGCTGAGGTGGAGAAGTGAAAACGATTGGAATAAAGGCTTGGCCGTAGTGTGATGTCATGCTGCGGAATATGTCAGCAGATTAGATTTGTGTTAATATTATTCTCTCTATGGCAATACGTGGAAGCTTATTTTGCAGAGCCGGACACTACTCTTGGTGTTTACAAACTTTTATGAAGAATTTGGAGGAGGAACCCGCCTTGCAATGCCGAAGACAATCTGCGCGCCGGACTCGTCATCATTGAAGCCTGGTTCAGGGGCTACTGAGGGAGTCCTGGATTAGGGGGTGTTTGGGTAGCCATACTATACCTTCAGCCGAACTCCAGGACTATAAAGATACAAGATTGAAGACTCCGTCCCGTGTCCGGATGGGACTTTCCTTGGCGTGGAAGGCAAGCTTGGCGATGCGGATATTCAAGATCTCCTACCATTGTAACCGACTTTGTGTAGCCCTAACCCTCTCCGGTGTCTATATAAACCGGATGGTTTTAGTCCGTAGGACAACTTCATCATACAACAATCATACCTTAGCTAGCTTTTAGGGTTTAGCCTCCTTGATCTCGTGGTAGATCAACTCTTGTACTACCCATATCATCAATATTAATCAAGCAGGACATAGGGTTTTACCTCCATCAAGAGGGCCCGAACCTGGGTAAAACATTGTTTTCCTTGTCTCCTGTTACCATCCGGCCTAGACACACAGTTCGGGACCCCCTACCCGAGATCCGCCGGTTTGACAGATAAAGAATGCCCGATATGATGGAGAGGGGGATGTGTGTTGGTGTGTGCCTTCATGGGAGACCGACCTGAAGAAAAAGATTACATGCGTGCGATGGATAATGCCGACTGGTAGTGTGTGTGCATGCATGCACGAGAGAAAGTTAGTGGTACAATTATAAAGAGAAGACTACTGTGTGGGTGTAAAAGAATAGCTGAATAGGTGAGGTCACAATCAATGTAAAGTTGAATTCAAATATTTGAATAAGAGATCCTAATGTTTGAAACCCATGCATGCATGAACATAACGGAGATCTGCGTGGTGTGGTTTGGAAACGAGCAAGTTGTAATGTATACACATTGAACAAGGTCAGACTGATTTGAATTTGAGATACCGATGGCAGACATCATTTGGCCACGTCGCATCCATGCATGGACACACTATTCTAATTGGAGATGATGGGCGGCTTTTGCATCACATATCTATATCTATACCCCTATATATAATATTATATATATATATTTATATTGTGTGCGGGTAACTTTAACTTTGAAATATGGTCGTTGGATGAGGCGAATCCGATGGTCCAAAGATGGCAAATTTGAGCACTACTGGCCGTTGGATATCATCTAGATTCCACCAGATTTCGCCACATGTATAATCTAGAAGACTCCATGGTTGAACTTAAGGATAATGCACAAACATCAAAACACAAGCACTTCTTATTTGTTCTAGAATCTTCCGTATTAGAATTGCCCAAATGTTTTTCTACATGATCTGCCATTATTTGTTTTTTACTTTATGTCTTATGACGCACAATGTCACACCCTAGCTAGTCATGCATCAGAGTGTGTGCATCATGTTTAAAATTCCATTTAATTTGAAATGGGGATTTGTGAAACCCTCAGAATCATTTTGAAAATGACCCAAATAAAAATTTCTCCAAAAGGGTCCAAGAAAATGCTCATGTTGCTCTCTGAAAATATTGGACAGAGATAATAATCAAACCAATATTTTTAAGAGCTCATAGGTATTTATTTTGGGCATTTGGAATTAATGCATAAATATTTGCTTTGGAAATATATTAATTATATATATTAATATATGTCCAAATATTATGCCATTTATAAAGGAGCTCTGAAATAATATATCTAGCCCCTGCAAAAATTGGCATAAGTTAAATAAATGATTTAATATATTATTTAAATCAAAACAAATGTCAAAAATTAGAAAACAGAAAAAAAAATAAAAGAGAGAAGCTTACCTGGGCTCCTCCCTGTGCAGCCCAGCCAGCTGGCCGGCCCAGCCAGCAGCCGGCCCAGCCCACCTCCCTCCTCTGTCGTCTTCGTCCTCGACAGAGGGAGGGGAGTGTGGCCGGCGCGCGCGCGCCACCGCGCCATGCCACCTCTCTCCCTGCTTGCCTGCCCTCCCCTCCTCGCTCGATGCCCCGGACGACGCCACGCCTCCCCCCTGCTCTCTCTCACTCGCCCTCGTCTCTTCCCTCCTCTCCCTCGCTCTCTCTCTCACACGGCCGAACACCACCGTCGCCGCCGTTCGCCATAGCAGCCGTCTCCGGCCACCCCTCGCTCCCCCGACTAGCTCAGAAGCTCCGCCACAACCCCCTCTTCCTCCCCACCGCTCCACGGGCCTCCGGAAGCCCTGCATCGCCGCCACGTCGCCGTTCCCCTCTTCGGGCTCCGACCATCATCGCCGTCGAATTCGCCGTCTCCAGCGCGTCTCCGAGCCCGCTTCGACGCCCACTGCAACCGCGGTGAGCCCCCGAGTTGTTTCCCCCTTCTCCCCTGGTCTCTTTCGACCTCTAGGCCTTAGCCCCACCTTGGCCGAGAGCTCCACGCCGCCGGCGATGTCGCCGTCGTGGCCACGGTCACCGTAGCACCCAACCGAGCACACTATCGTGCTCCACGCCTCACTAGGAGCACGCAGCACGCACCAACGCCTCCCCAAACACCCTGCAACGCCGACTCCGACCGCACCCGAACTCCGGCCGCCGCTCACGAGCTCGCCGTCGACGGTACCGGCCACCCCAGGCTCGGCCACCACCACCATTCGACGCGCGGGAGCAAGAGCTCTCCAACGAGCCCAAGAACGGCCTCGCCCATGCCCTGTAGCGCGATCCCGCATCGCGCCGCCGTCTCGGGCCTCGCCGGCGTCACGTCGCCGGTGGGTTTGACCCACTTTGACCACGGCAGGACCCCCCCTGAGTCCCTGACAGGTGGGCCCAGCCCTGTAGCTAATTAGGATTAGCGCTAACCACTGTTAGTTAACCCCCTGGCACTGACCAGTGGGCCCCAGCGCCACTAATCCCTAATTAGGATTAATTTAACCCTGTTAAACCCCCCCTGTCACTGACGTGTGGCCCCCACACGTCAGGTTTGACCCCAGCCAGCCGCAGTTGACTACTGACGTCATGCTGACGTCATGCTGGCGCAATAATTATAATTTCTGGATTTAATTTAAATCAGGAAATTCCAGAATATTATTTAAACTTCAAAAATTCATAACTTTTATTCTGTAACTCCAAATTGGACAAATTATATATGAAAAATGATCAGAAAAATCCAATCTATCCATCTGTACTATTTTCATGCATGAACAAACAAGTTAAATTGATGTTTCAAGCAGAACAAGGAAAAGCACTTTAAGAGGCCATGTTTGAGTTTGAAATTTGAATCTATGATTCAAATTTGTTCAAACCCTTCTGGTTTTAGTTGCATTAGCCCAACACACTCATATTGCTATGTTTCATGCATGCATCATATTGTTGCACATTGTTTGGTGATGGTTGTGTATCGGTGTCCTTTGCGACAGGTTCTGCCTCCGAGGAGTACCGTGATTACCCTAACGAAGAACCGTATCAGTGCATCGAACCATCAGGCAAGCAACCAACCATTTGATCATATCGATACAATCCCATGTTCTCGCTCCTGCTCTCTTTTACTGCATTAAGACAACGCGATTCAAACTGCTGTGTGCTACGGTAGTTGAACCCATTTCCTCTGCATGACCTGTCATTGCCACAGTAACTAGATGAAACCCACTAGCATGTGTAGGAGTTGATTGAGCCCTATGTATGTGTAGTTCCTACCTTGCTATGCCTGCTATGCTTAGAGTCGTGTCAGGTCTGGTTCATCTGGGTGATGGGCTAGAGTGAAATGATTATGTCGGTAATGAGAGTGGTGTGGTGAACACGATTTGGTAAAGGTATCGATGAGAGGCCATGTAGGAGTACATGGTGGGTTGTTTCATTGAAGCCGACCTTAAGCACTGAGATCTGTATGTGTGATTTAAGAATCAGCTACTACCATGCATTGGGCCCGAAACCAATGGACCCTCTCGGCTTCTTATTCACCCTAGTTCTCCGTCCAGGAGTTGCAAGTAGTTTCTGGTATTTGTAGCCTACTGGAGGCCGTGGACAGCGCTGACCGTAGGGGTGGGCTGTGATGCGGTAGGTACGTGGCACGGTGTACCGAATACCCGTTAGGTATCTCGGGAACCCTGTTCACATCGTTCGGGGCCGTATGGGAAACCTCGGCCGGACTCCCTGCGGATGGAACCTGGATAGGCGATAAACCTGGACTGGAGGCTTAGGTGATTAGGTAGGTCGTGGCCGACACCCACGTTGGGCTTCCGCTTGAAGGTTGCCGAGTACATGTCGTGTAAACGACGGTAAGTGGTGAGAGCGTGTATGAAGGAGTACACCCCTGCAGGGTTAACATGATCTATTCGAATAGCCGCGTCCGCGGTAAAGGACTACTTGGTTGCCTATACAGTTCATAGACAAGTAAATGGAAACTACTAAAAGCCTCAAGATAAGTGTGAGTGCCGAGGATGGCTCTTCCGTAGGAAGACGGAGGTGGATCCTCGGTAGTGTATTGAAGTGGTGAGTAGTGGACTCGTGTGCGCAAAACCATTTCAAGTTGGAGTATCGTAGGATAGCCTAGCCAAGAGTCAAAGCTGGCTTGCTGCAATAACTCCACCAACCCTTCTTGATACTATGCATGTATGTAGGATCTGATGTAAGTCTTGCTGAGTACCTTTGTACTCATGTTGCTATAATCTACATTTTTACAGAAGACGCTGCAACCCCTTCTGATGGGTTCTATGTAGACGTTGACATCAACGAGTAGGCTAAAGACCCAGGTGGTGACCCTGAGCTTGTGAAGGACCACGTAGTATAGCTAGGCTTTCCAAGCCTCTTTTATTTTACTAGTTGTCTGTACTCAGACAAGTTACTTCCGCTGCTGGTTTGTATGACTGTATGACTTGTATGTTGGGTCGTGAGACCCGTACCTTGGTGTATGTTATGTATGGCTCCCTGAGCCTTAAATAAAGTACTTGTGTCGTAGAGTCATGTTGTGATGCTTCGTTGTATTTGCACATATCGAGCATATTGTGTGTATGATTGAAATGCTTGGTATGTGTGGGATCTGACTATCTAGTTGTTTATCTTTAGTAGCCTCTCTTACCGGGAAATGTCTCCTAGTGTTACCGCTGAGCCATGGTAGCTTGCTACTGCTCTGGAACACTTAGGCTGGCCGGCATGTGTCCTTCTTCGTTCCTGTGTCTGTCCCTTCGGGGAAATGTCACGCTTTGAGTACCGGAGTCCTGTTAGCCCGCTACAGCCCGGTTTACCGGAGTCCTGCTAGCCCAGTGCTACAGCCCGGACCCACTTGCTGATGACCGACACGTTCGAAGCTGGGTCATGGATGCCTGTCCCTGTAAGTCTGTGCCACTTTGGGTTTACGACTAGTCATGTCAGCCCGGGCTCTTTATCATATGGATGCTAGCGACACTATCATATACGTGAGCCAAAAGGCGCAAACGGTCCCGGGCAAAGGTAAGGCGACACCCGTGGGAACACCGTGCGTGAGGCCGCAAAGTGATATGAAGTGTTACCGGCTAGATCGATGTGACATCGAGTCGGGGTCCTGACAGCGTTGGCATCAGAGCCGGACTGCCTGTAGGTTCTTCAAGCCAAACTGGTCGATGTTGAGTCTAGAAATTCTTTAGTTATATGTAGGGGAATTGTTTGTGGGTTGGAACGTAAGGCTCTTTTTACTTCTCTATCTTATGACATTCTGATCTGAGTCAGTCCATTCTTCTACCGGGGGTTAAGGAATTAGGATCTGTTCTCTCTATCAGGATCACGTGTTACTAATCAGTAGTACCTTATAAGTTTGATGGATACAAGCCTAGTTCAGTTCTACTACCACATTATGTTGTTAGAATGGTTTCAGAACTTTGATATGATGATGTTGAGTGTGTACGAAATCCTTTGTCAAATGTCTCAAAATCCTTTTTGAGCATTTACAGCTGTTATGCTGCCGAAATTTTGCTAGAAATTCTAATGCCTTTGCATTATGATTGTGCTTTCAGATGGCCACTCGCGACCTCAATCAAGTGGTTCGCCTGACTCGATGCCTAGATGTACCCGGCCATACTGCCAAGTTGGTCAGGGTAATGACTGAGGCTGGATACCGCTGGTATCCTGAGTACACGGTCGAAGAGCAATTCCGAGACTTTAATCAAAGCCAGTATCTCTGCACTGTCAGGATATTTCCATCTTATCCTGGATCCACCGAGCCTCTTCACTGCTCCTATGGACTCGGGGTTACTATTGAGATGGCTGTGCAGGACGCCGCCTACTCTATGATGACCATTATGCGAGTCAGATCTGGTTTATTTCGGGACTCTGATTTCCGGTATATGCCAGGATCACTTCCGGGAGCACAAGGGTATCTCCAGGCTATCTATGCTGACCCCACTCAGGAGGATTCACGGACTCGCACCACTGCTGAGATGCTCGAGGATAAGGACCGTGAAAATCGGGCCTTAAGGTTAGAGCTCTTCAATACCCGTGCTGACCACTGGGCCACTTTGACTCGGTTCGCACCGGCGGTGCAAGCTGGATATTCGGATATGCGCGATCTCTATCCTGTGAGATCTGCTCTGCCGGACGTGATGGTTTGGCGTGATGTAGGAGGCATCACCCCACCTCGCGGTCCCCGCAGGCCACCGTCTGTTGGTCCAAGACCTCATCCTAGCCCCTATGGTCCACAAGCTCCGCGAGATCGTCTGTTTCCGGATGATCATGTTGAGCTTCCAGGCTATGGAGGCGACTTCTACGAGGACTACTACGGATCGGTCTGAGTTAGCGATAGTATCACTAGTTCGCACTAGCTGTGTCGTCTATCGTCCCGCGTGACTCGTGGGATATGACCTAGTTTGTACTCTTTCCGGAGGTGTAGAAAAATAATGTATAGGAGCTTGGAATGCCTCCGATGAGATGTAATCCTCTTTCACCGTAATAGTACTTTGTTTGGTCTTGTACTAAACCCTGTATGGTGTGTATGACGATGGAATAAAGAAGCAGTTTCTGTATTTACCATGTCATACGGATGATCATCTTGCATTCCGAATTATTCCTTACATTTTATGTCCTATGTCGGAATTTTATCATCCTGACTAAATCATTGTCTTGTTTACCTAGGATGGTCAACACGCGCACTAACCCTGCTCCTCAAGAGCAGGCCGAAGGCAGTGAAGGCAGGAATGAAAATCTGCCTCATCCTCCTTCACTAGCCGAGGTTATGATGGAAGCTGAGAGAAACAAGCGGGAGACCAACCGTTTGTTGGAGCGTATTGAACAGAATACAGCACACCATCAGAGGGCTAACGTGGTGTCACTCAGTGATTTTATCAAATTGCATCCACCCACGTTCCACCACTCCGTCGAGCCTCTCGACGCTGATGACTGGCTTCGCAGTATCGCTCACAAACTGCGTTCCGCACTGGTAGCGGAGGCTGACAAGGTCACCTTTGCTGCATATCATCTTGAAGGCCCCGCCAGTCTATGGTGGGAGAATTATGGAGCTATGCGCCCAGCGGGCCATGTCACTACCTGGGCTGAATTCAGCGAGGCTTTCCGTGAACATCACATTCCGGAGGGTCTCATGGACCGTAAACGTGAAGAATTTTGCAGTTTCACCCAAGGCCGACTTTCTGTGGATGCCTATAGCAGGGAGTTTGGTAATCTCGCCCGATATGCAACTGAGGAAGTGTCTACTGACGCCAAGAAGCAAGCAAGGTTCCGTAAGGGCCTTAGTCCTGAGCTTCGCCGCGACCTCCGTCTGCATGAGTGCACATCTTTTCAGAAACTTGTCAACAAAGCCATCAGTGCTGAAACTGGTCAGACTGACTATGACGCAACACGCAAGCATGGCCGTGATATGGGTTCCTCATCCGGTGCTGGTCCTCAGAAGCGCCGCGTGTGGGTGCCCAACACCGCCCTGCCACCCAGGTTCACACCGAGGCCATCTTTCCAGGCGCCTCGCCCTGTTCAACAGTCTGCACCGGCCAAGCCCTATGGGGGTCCAACCAACAATGCTCCTCCACGTACCAGTTCCGTGACTTGTTTCAAGTGTGGGGAATCTGGTCACTATATGCGTGAGTGTCCCCAGACCAACCCCAACCAGTCTGCTAAAGCTGTTGGCCGTGGCAAGCCGACAGGGAAAATATTCCACGCCAAACCGGTCACCGCTTCACGTGGCCATGTTAACTGTATCTCTGCCGAAGAAGCTCAAGAGGATCCCAACGTCGTTCTCGGTACGCTTCTTGTTAATTGCCACCCGGCATCTGTTCTTTTCGATACAGGAGCCTCTCATTCTTTTATATCTGAAAACTATGCTCGCTTGCATAACGTCGCATTCGGTGATATGCCAACCTCTATGGTAATTCAAACTCCGGGATCCAAATGGCAAACTTCTAGAGTAAGCCATGGAAATGAAATCCAAGTCGACAGACTTGTTTTTCTCGCATCTTTGATAGCCCTTAAATCTTCAGATATTAATATCATTTTGGGTATGGACTGGATGTCAGCTCATCAAGCCAAAATTGATTGCTTCTCTAGGACTGTTCAACTCACCCATCCTTCGGGGAAGATAGTCAATGTCTTGACCCGAATAGCCAAGCGACAATTATATTCTCTTAACGCCAGCCCTTTGCCAGACCTTGAGGACGTGCCGGTAGTCTGTGACTTCCCGGATGTCTTCCCAGAGGAATTGCCAGGTGTTCCACCTGACAGGGATGTTGAGTTCGTAATAGATCTCATTCCAGGAACCGTTCCGATTGCTAGAAGACCCTATAAGATGGCACCCCTAGAACTAGCCGAGCTTAAGAAACAACTCGATGAGTCCTTGAAAAAGGGTTTCATCCGACCTAGCTCATCTCCGTGGGCTTGCCCCGTCCTCTTCGTCAAGAAGAAGGATGGTACGGACCGGATGGTTGTAGATTACCGACCTGTCAATCTGGTCACAATCAAGAACAAATATCCACTTCCCAGGATCAACGACCTGTACGATCAGCTCGCTGGATCCTCAGTCTTCTCCAAGATGGATTTGAGGTTGGGCTACCATCAAATAAAAATCAGAAACGGGGACATCCCTAAAACGGCCTTTGTTACTCGTTATGGCCAATACGAGTACACCGTCATGTCCTTCGGTTTAACCAACGCTCCAGCCACCTTTTCTCGGTTAATGAACTCAATCTTCATGGAGTATTTGGATAAATTCGTCGTAGTTTATCTCGATGATATACTCATCTACTCCAAGAACGAGGAAGAACATGCCGAACATTTAAGGCTAGTGTTGAAGAAACTTCGAGAGCATCGCCTTTATGCCAAATTTTCGAAATGTGAATTCTGGTTGTCAGAAGTGACCTATCTGGGTCATGTAATATCTGGTAAAGGTATTGCTGTTAACCCCGAGCGAGTTCAAGCCGTCCTTAATTGGACTCCACCTGAATCGGTCAAGCAAGTTCGGAGTTTTCTAGGCTTAGCGAGCTATTGTCGTCGCTTTGTCGAGAACTTCTCCAAGGTTGCCAAACCTCTAACCGAACTCCTCAAGAAAGATAAGAAGTTCGAATGGACTCCACAATGTGAGCACAGCTTTCAGGAACTGAAAAGACGCCTGACCTCTGCTCCCGTACTGGTACCGCCAGACTTCTCCAAGGACTTTGTTATCTACTGCGACGCCTCGCGACAAGGACTAGGTTGCATTCTCATGCAAGATCGACACGTAATTGCTTACGCTTCACGGCAATTGCACCCACATGAGGAGAATTATCCTACTCATGATCTAGAGCTTGCAGCCGTAGTCTATGCACTTAAGACTTGGCGACATTACCTCCTCGGTAATCGTTGCGAAATATTCACTGATCACCAAAGTCTGAAGTACATTTTCACCCAACCGGATCTGAACCTCAGGCAAAGACGTTGGGTTGAGTTGATCACAGACTTCGATTTAGGGATAACCTACACCCCAGGGAAAGCCAACGTCATGGCTGATGCGCTAAGTCGTAAATCTTATTGTAACAACCTGATGTTACAACAAAGTCAACCGCTTCTCCATGAGGAATTTCGGAAGCTTAACCTTCACATTGTTCCTCAAGGTTTTCTTTCCACCTTGGTGGCAAAACCTACCCTTACGGATCAGATTATCAAAGCACAGAAGGTAGATCCGGGAATCTCCCGCATCAAGAGAAACATTCAGAAAGGAATTGCGAATTGCTTCTCCATTAATGATCAAGGGGTCGTATACTTCGGGAATCGACTAGTGGTTCCCAAAGTGCGGAACCTGAGGCGTTTGATCCTTAAGGAAGCTCATGAATCCCCTCTCGCCATTCATCCCGGTAGTACTAAGATGTATCAGGATCTACGCCAGAGGTTCTGGTGGACTAGGATGAAGAGAGAAATTGCTCAGTATATTGCTAATTGCGACGTTTGTCGTCGTGTAAAAGCAGAGCATCAACGGCCTGCTGGCACCCTTCAACCCTTAGCTATTCCTGAATGGAAATGGGATAAAATTGGTATGGATTTCATTACCGGTTTTCCCAGGACCAAGAGAGGGAATAATGCTATTTTCGTCGTGGTCGATCGTCTTTCCAAAGTAGCCCATTTCTTACCTGTTCGTGAGAGTATAACTGCTAGTCAGCTGGCAGACTTATACATCTCCCGAATAGTGTCCCTCCATGGTGTTCCTTTGGAAATTAACTCGGATCGAGGAAGTCTTTTCACCTCTCGATTTTGGGAAAGTTTCCAAAATGCTATGGGAACTCGTCTCTCCTTTAGCACCGCTTTCCACCCTCAGTCGAGTGGTCAAGTGGAACGCGTCAACCAGATTCTAGAAGACATGCTTCGAGCCTCTGTTATCTCATTCGGAATGGACTGGGAGAAGTGCCTTCCATTTGCCGAATTCGCTTACAACAACAGCTATCAATCTAGCTTGGGTAAAGCCCCTTTTGAAGTTCTCTATGGACGACGGTGTCGAACACCCCTTAACTGGTCAGAGACCGGGGAAAGACAATTCTTTGGCCCGGATATGATTCAGGAAGCAGAAGAACAAGTTCGTATCGTTCGTGAAAAGTTGAAAACAGCCCAATCCCGTCAAAAGAGTCAATATGACCGAAAGCATAAGGCTATGACTTTCGAGGTTGACGAGAAGGCTTATCTTCGGGTCACCCCTCTGAAGGGAACCCATCGTTTCGGTATCAAAGGCAAATTGGCTCCTCGTTACATTGGACCTTTTCGCATTCTCGCCAAACGAGGAGAAGTTGCCTACCAGCTGGAACTACCTCCGCATCTCTCCAGAGTCCACGATGTCTTCCACGTTTCTCAACTCAGGCGTTGCTTCTCGGATCCTATCCGTGAAGTGGACCACGAAACGCTTGATCTCCAAGATAATCTTACATATCGAGAGTACCCCGTTCGTATCCTCGATCAGGCCGAACGTATCACCCGACGTCAGAACATCAAGTTCCTCAAAGTACAATGGTCGCACCATTCTGAGGATGAAGCAACTTGGGAAAGGGAGGATCGTCTTCGACTCGAGTACCCCGCCTTCTTCCCGGAGGAACCCAAATCTCGGGACGAGATTCTTTTGAGTGGGGGTGAGTTGTCACACCCTAGCTAGTCATGCATCAGAGTGTGTGCATCATGTTTAAAATTCCATTTAATTTGAAATGGGGATTTGTGAAACCCTCAGAATCATTTTGAAAATGACCCAAATAAAAATTTCTCCAAAAGGGTCCAAGAAAATGCTCATGTTGCTCTCTGAAAATATTGGACAGAGATAATAATCAAACCAATATTTTTAAGAGCTCATAGGTATTTATTTTGGGCATTTGGAATTAATGCATAAATATTTGCTTTGGAAATATATTAATTATATATATTAATATATGTCCAAATATTATGCCATTTATAAAGGAGCTCTGAAATAATATATCTAGCCCCTGCAAAAATTGGCATAAGTTAAATAAATGATTTAATATATTATTTAAATCAAAACAAATGTCAGAAATTAGAAAACAGAAAAAAATAAAAGGGAGAAGCTTACCTGGGCTCCTCCCTGTGCAGCCCAGCCAGCTGGCCGGCCCAGCCAGCAGCCGGCCCAGCCCACCTCCCTCCTCTGTCGTCTTCGTCCTCGACAGAGGGAGGGGAGTGTGGCCGGCGCGCGCGCGCGCCACCGCGCCACGCCACCTCTCTCCCTGCTTGCCTGCCCTCCCCTCCTCGCTCGATGCCCCGGACGACGCCACGCCTCCCCCCTGCTCTCTCTCACTCGCCCTCGTCTCTTCCCTCCTCTCCCTCGCTCTCTCTCTCACACGGCCGAACACCACCGTCGCCGCCGTTCGCCATAGCAGCCGTCTCCGGCCACCCCTCGCTCCCCCGACTAGCTCAGAAGCTCCGCCACAACCCCCTCTTCCTCCCCACCGCTCCACGGGCCTCCGGAAGCCCTGCATCGCCGCCACGTCGTCGTTCCCCTCTTCGGGCTCCGACCATCATCACCGTCGAATTCGCCGTCTCCAGCGCGTCTCCGAGCCCGCTTCGACGCCCACTGCAACCGCGGTGAGCCCCCGAGTCGTTTCCCCCTTCTCCCCTGGTCTCTTTCGACCTCTAGGCCTTAGCCCCACCTTGGCCGAGAGCTCCACGCCGCCGGCGATGTCGCCGTCGTGGCCACGGTCACCGTAGCGCCCAACCGAGCACACTATCGTGCTCCACGCCTCACTAGGAGCACGCAGCACGCACCAACGCCTCCCCAAACACCCTGCAACGCCGACTCCGACCGCACCCAGGCTCGGCCACCACCACCGTTCGACGCGCGGGAGCAAGAGCTCTCCAACGAGCCCAAGAACGGCCTCGCCCGTGCCCTGTAGCGCGATCCCGCATCGCGCCGCCGTCTCGGGCCTCGCCGGCGTCACGTCGCCGGTGGGTTTGACCCACTTTGACCACGGCAGGACCCCCCCTGAGTCCCTGACAGGTGGGCCCAGCCCTGTAGCTAATTAGGATTAGCGCTAACCACTGTTAGTTAACCCCCTGGCACTGACCAGTGGGCCCCAGCACCACTAATCCCTAATTAGGATTAATTTAACCCTGTTAAACCCCCCTGTCACTGACGTGTGGCCCCCACACGTCAGGTTTGACCCCAGCCAGCCGCAGTTGACTACTGACGTCATGCTGACGTCATGCTGGCGCAATAATTATAATTTCTGGATTTAATTTAAATCAGGAAATTCCAGAATATTATTTAAACTTCAAAAATTCATAACTTTTATTCTGTAACTCCAAATTGGACAAATTATATATGAAAAATGATCAGAAAAATCCAATCTATCCATCTGTACTATTTTCATGCATGATCAAACAAGTTAAATTGATGTTTCAAGCAGAACAAGGAAAAGCACTTTAAGAGGCCATGTTTGAGTTTGAAATTTGAATCTATGATTCAAATTTGTTCAAACCCTTCTGGTTTTAGTTGCATTAGCCCAACACACTCATATTGCTATGTTTCATGCATGCATCATATTGTTGCACATTGTTTGGTGATGGTTGTGTATCGGTGTCCTTTGCGACAGGTTCTGCCTCCGAGGAGTACCGTGATTACCCTAACGAAGAACCGTATCAGTGCATCGAACCATCAGGCAAGCAACCAACCATTTGATCATATCGATACAATCCCATGTTCTCGCTCCTGCTCTCTTTTACTGCATTAAGACAACGCGATTCAAACTGCTGTGTGCTACGGTAGTTGAACCCATTTCCTCTGCATGACCTGTCATTGCCACAGTAACTAGATGAAACCCACTAGCATGTGTAGGAGTTGATTGAGCCCTATGTATGTGTTGTTCCTACCTTGCTATGCCTGCTATGCTTAGAGTCGTGTCAGGTCTGGTTCATCTGGGTGATGGGCTAGAGTGAAATGATTATGTCGGTAATGAGAGTGGTGTGGTGAACACGATTTGGTAAAGGTATCGATGAGAGGCCATGTAGGAGTACATGGTGGGTTGTTTCATTGAAGCCGACCTTAAGCACTGAGATCTGTATGTGTGATTTAAGAATCAGCTACTACCATGCATTGGGCCCGAAACCAATGGACCCTCTCGGCTTCTTATTCACCCTAGTTCTCCGTCCAGGAGTTGCAAGTAGTTTCTGGTGTTTGTAGCCTACTGGAGGCCGTGGACAGCGCTGACCGTAGGGGTGGGCTGTGATGCGGTAGGTACGTGGCACGGTGTACCGAATACCCGTTAGGTATCTCGGGAACCCTGTTCACATCGTTCGGGGCCGTATGGGAAACCTCGGCCGGACTCCCTGCGGATGGAACCTGGATAGGCGATAAACCTGGACTGGAGGCTTAGGTGATTAGGTAGGTCGTGGCCGACACCCACGTTGGGCTTCCGCTTGAAGGTTGCCGAGTACATGTCGTGTAAACGACGGTAAGTGGTGAGAGCGTGTATGAAGGAGTACACCCCTGCAGGGTTAACATGATCTATTCGAATAGCCGCGTCCGCGGTAAAGGACTACTTGGTTGCCTATACAGTTCATAGACAAGTAAATGGAAACTACTAAAAGCCTCAAGATAAGTGTGAGTGCCGAGGATGGCTCTTCCGTAGGAAGACGGAGGTGGATCCTCGGTAGTGTATTGAAGTGGTGAGTAGTGGACTCGTGTGCGCAAAACCATTTCAAGTTGGAGTATCGTAGGATAGCCTAGCCAAGAGTCAAAGCTGGCTTGCTGCAATAACTCCACCAACCCTTCTTGATACTATGCATGTATGTAGGATCTGATGTAAGTCTTGCTGAGTACCTTTGTACTCATGTTGCTATAATCTACATTTTTACAGAAGACGCTGCAACCCCTTCTGATGGGTTCTATGTAGACGTTGACATCAACGAGTAGGCTAAAGACCCAGGTGGTGACCCTGAGCTTGTGAAGGACCACGTAGTATAGCTAGGCTTTCCAAGCCTCTTTTATTTTACTAGTTGTCTGTACTCAGACAAGTTACTTCCGCTGCTGGTTTGTATGACTGTATGACTTGTATGTTGGGTCGTGAGACCCGTACCTTGGTGTATGTTATGTATGGCTCCCTGAGCCTTAAATAAAGTACTTGTGTCGTAGAGTCATGTTGTGATGCTTCGTTGTATTTGCACATATCGAGCATATTGTGTGTATGATTGAAATGCTTGGTATGTGTGGGATCTGACTATCTAGTTGTTTATCTTTAGTAGCCTCTCTTACCGGGAAATGTCTCCTAGTGTTACCGCTGAGCCATGGTAGCTTGCTACTGCTCTGGAACACTTAGGCTGGCCGGCATGTGTCCTTCTTCGTTCCTGTGTCTGTCCCTTCGGGGAAATGTCACGCTTTGAGTACCGGAGTCCTGTTAGCCCGCTACAGCCCGGTTTACCGGAGTCCTGCTAGCCCAGTGCTACAGCCCGGACCCACTTGCTGATGACCGACACGTTCGAAGCTGGGTCATGGATGCCTGTCCCTGTAAGTCTGTGCCACTTTGGGTTTACGACTAGTCATGTCAGCCCGGGCTCTTTATCATATGGATGCTAGCGACACTATCATATACGTGAGCCAAAAGGCGCAAACGGTCCCGGGCAAAGGGTAAGGCGACACCCGTGGGAACACCATGCGTGAGGCCGCAAAGTGATATGAAGTGTTACCGGCTAGATCGATGTGACATCGAGTCAGGGTCCTGACACACAATTCCATGAATCTTAAAATAGATTAGCTTTCTTATAAAAACTAGATGATTTTGAATGAAATGAACTATAGGAATTAAACGAACATCTACATCATGCATATATGACTCAAAGCTTGCATGCTATAATGTGGTATTTATTCATAATTTGGTTGCCAAATCTCATGCGTGCAATGCACGTGTACCTTACTCTAGTCAAAATGGTGTTTGTGTGTGTTGTGCGTGTTGAGGTGCAAATTGTCTTTTTTGGGTACACGTTAAGCTTGTTCTTCCGAAATTTCAAGCCGCGCCTTGTTATGCCGAAAATTCAAGCTAGCATCTCTGTCTACCGTGCTGCGAAACTCCCGCCTATTAAACCCGCGCCTTGTTAGCCCGAAATATTTAAGATATATCTTTGTCTCGTTGTGCTCCGACAACTCCCTCCATCTCCCGCACCTTGCTATTCCGAAATTACAACGCGCGTGAAAACTCCCACCTCCTGTGAAATCCCGACACGCGAAATGCCCGTGGTACCCCTGAACCGAAAGAACCACCTCAAATCGGTGGGGGTACTTTCGTAACTTACCCCACATTTTAGACAAGCGCGTCTCTAAGCCATGGTTCCCCACTGCTAGCCCATCCGCCCACCCATTCGTACACCGAGGCCGCGAAAACCCGCGATGAAACCCCACACCCTGCTCCATCCGCCACCCAGCCGGAGCCTCTTCCCCGACGACGTCGTCCACAGCAACACCTCGACGTCCCTCATCCACCGTACCGGATGAGGATCCGTCGTCGATCTCATCGTTCCGCCGGTTCAGCCACCCCGTCCTCCACCTCCAAGGAGCTGCCCCGACGATCCCCTCGTCTTTTGCGCCACCTCCATTCCCACACCACCGTCTTCACCTGCACCACCAGAAGAGCATCATCATCACCGTTTCCTCGGATGAAGCTGCGGCCTAATCGGCGCAACCAAAGAGGTTGTACACTAATCGCGGCATTTTCTTCTTGATTCGATATCATGGTGCTGCCGGCACTCGGCCCCGAGCCGACACGGCGCGGCTCCATCCACGGCAGCATCGCCGGTCACTTCCTCCACGGCGTCGCTCCCTCGGCGGCGACGTCCACATCAGTAGGACCTACTGCTGCTTTAGCTCTCGCTCGCGCTGCTGCTCTGCTCTTGCTCTCGGTCCCCTGCCTGGTCTACTCTTGCTATTGCTCTTGCTCGCGCTGCTGCTCTCGCTCTTGCTCTTGCTTGCGATGCTTCTCCGATTTAGCTACACTTCACTCCGATGCCGCCGGGGTGAAGGAAGAACCAGCCGCAGTGGGGAGGGGGGCTCGCCGGAGAGGTACCCCACTATCTATCTTAGGGTTCAGGATGGGGGCGGTGGTCGCCGGTGGTGGCGGGGCATTGGCGGGGCGGTGGCGTGGGGATCGCCAGAGAAAAATCTCAGCACTGCGGGGCCTAGACGGATGGCCGGGGTGGCGGCGGACCGGCGGTGGGGAGTGTTTTCGGGGCGGGCAAGGCGGCGCACCGCCGGCCACGGGCGGCGGGGGGCTGCTGTTTGGCCGGCTCAGGGGGGTGGAGGTTGAAGATGAACCGCAGGCCCTTGATTTCGAATCAAACGGCTGCAAAATCGACTGATGAAAGATGAAAAAGTCATTCGACCGACGTGTAGCCTCACCTTGCTAGTGCGTTCAGTTTCGACAGCTAAATTCAGTTTCGACAGCAAAATTCAGTTTCGACAGTTAAGTTCAGTTTCGATAGTTAAGTTCAGTTTCGACAGTTAAATTCAGTTTTGACAGTTAAGTTCAAAGATGAGCGGCTGATGTATTTTACATCTAGCACTTTGTGGTTATGTATTTTACGTCATGTATTGGAGATGCTATTAGAATTCCACTCAGGTTAACGCTGTTCGTTGTCTCTCTTGTCCTGCTTCAGCCTCGGCGTCGTACAACTCAGCCACTGATCTTCCAATTGTTGTGAATCAAACACCCAGATTGGCAGAAATCCTGTGTTTTTAAATTCTCTATTTTCCACGTGCATTCCTATCCTATTGTTGTCTATTTCCCATCCCTGCATTGTTAGAATCCTCAAATTCAAACAAGCCCTTACTCAATTACTTCTGTTACAGATATGTGTCAAAGAAAACCTTGTGTGGTTTGTCCTGCTCCTGCAGCGCTGTGTTCCACCCTAGCTCAGCTGCCCAATGATGGAAGGGTTCACCACAGTAGGGATCCGCTCTCCAGACTATCTTTCGCCGCCTCAGATCTTCTTCCCTACCGCCGACAGCCACGGCAACTGCATTACCATCATCAACTGAGTAGATGACCTTGAGGACTACAGAGGTCTGCAAGAGAGGTCGCACTCTTCCGTGTCTGCTTACGTTATGCGTTGCTTAATATGATGACATGCTACATTATCATCGTGTTCACCTACTAGACTCCGAGTCAGGTCCAAACTAATGCTGAAACTTGAGTTTTTAAATGGTTGTGGGGTACATATTGGGGCAGCAATCAGTACTATCTGTCTACTATCTGGTTAATCTCCAGTGTCTACTATGAGTTTCATGTTGGGTGCAAACAAACATTAAAGGAGCCATTATCTATATTTTTTAACTAAAGCTATTATCTGCCTGCTATCATTGGTTTTGGGTCTATCCACAGTTTGCTACCATCACTCTGGATTTGTGCATGCACTCCTTACATAATCTGACTATGTTTTATTCCTATGCATGCCAGTTATTGTACACAATGGAACTGATCATGTAGAGCAAAAGAGACGAGCCTTGCGTGGCAATAAAATTTCATGCAGACATCGTTCCAGGGTGGGCGCAAAGGCAGCCCCCCCCCCTCCACCCATTTCGGATCGTAATCAAGAGGAAGATAACTGTTATGAGGGGGATTCAGAAGGATAATACCACTCCTATTTACCCCATGAGGTCTTCACTCTAACTTGGCATGCTGATGTTGGTAATATCATGCATATGGTGCCTTGCATTGCTTAAAGATGTCATCTACTTAGTTTAGACATGCTTTGTGTCAATGCCATCTGTTTAGTTTCTTTATCGTATATGTGAATCATGCAATGCCATCTTGTCTAGCCAGGCATCATATATGTGAATTTTGCAATGCCACCCTGGTTAGCCAGTCATCTTATATGTGAATTACATCATGCCATCATTTTTTTATTACGTGTTAAATTTGTCAACAATTTTAGTACATTCAATTACTCTTCCTGTGCATCAGCCATTTGGCACGGTCATGGAAAAATCTGGAGTGGAAACAAGGTCTTCAGAGCAGACAATGCTATCTGACGAAGCGCATGTCTTGCTGGTTACCGATAGCTCCTCATAGGAGGATTCAGAGACAGATAACCAGTCATATTTCCCCCCGAGGTGCATGCCCTAACTTGGCAGGGTTATGTTGCTCATATCGTGCGTATGGTATCTTGCATTGCTATGTCATTTGCTTAGTTTAGACATGCTTTGTGTGAATGCCACCCGTTTAGTGTCTAATTACCATATATGTGAATTATGCAATGCCATCTTGTTGCAAGACATTATATATGTGAATTATGCAATGTTATCTTGTTGCAAGGCATTATGTATGTGAATTATGCAATGCCATGCTGTTTAGGCAAGCGTCATATATGTGAATTATATCATGCCGTCCTTTTTTGTATTTCTCATTACTTTTGTCGACAATGTTTGTATATTCAACTGCTCTTCCTGTGCATCAGCCATTTGAATTGGTGATGGAGAAATCTGGAGTGAAAACAAGGTCTTCAGAGCAGACAATGCTACCTGCTGAAGCAGATATCTTGCTGGTTACAGATAGCTCTTCAGAGGAGGATTTAGAGGCAGATGACTAGTCCTATTATCCCCCTGAGGTGTATGCTCAAACTTGGCAGGGTTATATTACTCATATAATGCATATGTTGTATTGCAATGCTTAGTTTTTACATCAGATACGCAATATTGAATGCCATCTCCTTAGTTGACACATCATATATGCGATTGCCCTCTGCTCACTTCCTTAGTATATAAATCATATATTTGAATTATGTCATGCCATGATGTTTACATAGACAGCATGTATCTGAATTATGGCATGCCAACCCATTTTCTAAAGACATAATATAGTTATATCATCTCATCCTATTTAGATAGTCATCATATTTAAATTATGTCATTCTATCCGTTAATTATATCATGCCATCATGTTTCCATCGACGGCATGTTTGTGTTTTATGGCATGCCAACCACTTTAATAGACACATCGTGTAGTTATATCATGTCATCCTGTTTACATAGTCATCATATTTTGAAGTATGTCATTCTATCATGTTTAGTTAGCCATCATACATGTGAAATTGTGTCATGCTATCCTGTTTAATTAGCCATCATATATGTGAAATTATGTCCTACTATTCTGTTTGCTTAGACAACATAAATGTGAATTATTTCATGCCCTGTTTTCTTCCCTACTATCCATTGCACCTGTCTATCTTACAATGTCTGCACATTCAATTACTTTTCTTGTTTATCAGCCATTTCAATTGGAGGGAGTGATGGCAATATCTGTGGGAGTAAAAACACGGTCTTCAGAAAAGATCATGCTACCTGTCGATGCAGATAGAACCACGGTTGTACTTGCCCAAGAACCAGCCCCACCACACATAACCCACACTCATGCAGATTGTACCCCTACCCAGTTGGACAGAGAACCAACTACACCCCTTCTAACCCCAACCCCAGCAGATAGACACCCAGTTCCCGTTGACACAACACCGTCTCCAGCACAGAGCACCCAAACACGAGCAGTTAGTAAGGCAACTGCAATGCCCAAATCACGAGGACCACCACTCCGAACCCGAAGTCAACGCTTAAAGCAGAAGAAGAATTGTTCTCAGGTCAGTTTCCGTAGCTATGGTTCATACTACTTTGCTCTTGCATCACTGTATTTACTGATACCAACTAATTTCAAATTTGAAGGATGCAATTGAAACTCCAATGGCGCAACAGGTATGTTTTAAACCTGTTTCTTCAACGTGTTTGGATGTTTGCTGTTGTAACTTGCTCTATGTTGATTTCAGTTTCAATTGAATAAACAGTTATGTTCTCATGCCTTGCACATTACAAGTGTTGTTATTGCTGTGTAGTTTCCCACACTTATATTCTGTCTATGCTGCTTTGTCTTAAATACATATGATTCGAACTGTATCTATCTTGATTTGGCAACATAAACTAGAATGATATAGACCATAAAGTGACCATACTACATAGATATATGTTTGTTTCATGCCATTATCCTGTCCACCTTACTACTGAACTGGTTTAACAAAATGAGTTTCATATACTACATTGTAAACCTGAGATGTGTTTGTTTGTTTCTCTTTTAGAACGCGGATAAAATATTGGAGAAGAGTACCCTGTTATGCAATGGTAAAGGAAGTAATGCAGATAAGGTTCAAGATAGTGAGACATCTCTGTTGGTCTCCAAGAAAGCTGATAAAAACTATATTGAAGACACTGAGACAACCCCAAAGTCCTGTCTTGATGTAGTGTTCGAGTTACTGGCTACCACTGCTGGCACCAGCTCTTCGAACTCATTGCCTGAATAAATTCAGCTTCTTGAGTCTCAACTTCAAGTTGAAACACATCGATCAGATGTTATGCGATAGGAAGCCGAAGGACTGAGGAAGTCCCTGCAGAATTCAGATGCATACTTTCTGGTGCAACAGCAAGCGCTGGAGGACTTAGGCACCAAACAAGAGAAAGTTAATAATCTTGCTAAGCATCTTGCCAGCATTATGGGTACCCAAGATATTGTTTCTTGAGCTCTTCTGAAGTGGTTTCAGTTCTGGACTTGTTTTGCTGCGGCGTTTATATGCTGCTGTGTTCCCCATATTTGCACTGGTGGCGAACTTTGATGCCCAGTGGATGTAATATGTGTAATAGCCATGATAGCCTAGTGTAAGTTGCTTTCTTATTTATTTCCTTGTTGTCTTGTTTATTTGTTTGCTTGTAGTCAGTGCAGTTCTTTTTCTGCGGTTTGCTAGTGGCTGCAATAACCTATTTTTTAAAACTAGGCCACAATAACCATGGGCTAATATTTACTGTAGTGACACTGGGCCTCCTACGGGCCGTAGAAATAGTGGGCCTTCTATGGGTCGTATAAACAGTGGGCCTTCTATGGGCCATAGAAACAGTGGGCCTTGTATGGGCCGTAGAAACAATGGGCCTTCTACGGGCCGTATGATCGATTGGCCAAACATGGGCCAAACAGACCACATTCTGGCCGTAAACGGGCTAGAGTTGGAATCGTCCATTCATGGGCCGACCATAACGGGCCATCGTTAGTAGGCCGTATTTGATGACGCTATGAAAATGGCCCAACATATTAACGGACCACAAACGGGCCGACTGTAACCACGGCCTGAATTTGGCCCACAAGAAGAAAATGACAGTAACGGGCCGTAAGTAAACGAATGCTGGAAATGAGCCCAAGAATAAATGGGCTCTGAGAAGGCCGAAAGATAACATGGGTTGGAGACAGCGCAACAGAATAACGGGCCGTTAATGGGTATAAAGTGATACACTGTTCATTACGGGCCAGTTTCACCACAGGCCGTTAATGGGTGTAAAGTGATACACTGTTCATTACGGGCCAGTTTCACCATGGGCCATTAATAGGCCAATAATTACATAGGGCGTCATATGGGCCGAAAGACGTCATGGGCCATACATGGGCCAGAAGTGAAAACGGGCTGGAATCATATTGGATGGCCCAAATGACGCTACTGGGCCTAATTCGGATAGGGCGTAACGGGCCTTGGGTTAGCAGGTTGTAAATGGGCTATATGCGAATAGGCCATTAACAGGCTTTCCATGGGCCGGCCCGCCACCTTTTGACCAAGTCAAACGGGCTGGCCTTTTCATAGGAATGGGCCTCTGTTGGGCCGTGCCACATGTCAATGTATCATAGGCGCCTTCTGTCCAATGAGTGGATGGCATCTGTCTCGACGATGAGCTGACACGTCTTTCCTCCAGCCAATGATGATTTTACACATGGAAAATCCCCATTGGTCGGGGCTGTTAACGGGTTATCGGATCCAAAACCCGACCCGATAGCTTAACGGCATTCCATTATGGTGGATGCCATGTGCCGGTCACCCTTGACGAAAGCACTTCTGTGACACGCGATTTATCGTCATGGAAGTGGACACTTCCGTGATGATAATTTTGGTAATGTCATGGAACACTTCTACGACAGCACAGGTATGGCTATCTTGATTATGTCATAAATTTGTCATGGATGTATATGCATGACAAAAAAGCGACCTACTGTGACAAACACATATCATCACGGAAGTGTATTTTTTGTAGTGCTCGTAAGTGGCCGTGTAGGGCTTGAAAACCCCTTATCGCGTTGGTTGCGAGGATTTATTTGTTTTGTGCAGGTACGAGGGACTCGCGCGTAGCCTCCTACTGGATTGATACCTTGGTTCTCAAAAACTGAGGGAAATACTTACGGTACTTAGCTGCATCATCCCTTCCTCTTCAGGGAAAACCAACACAGTGCTCAAGAGGTAGCAAGAAGGATTTCTGGTGCCGTTGCTGGGGAGTCTACACAAAAGTCAATATACCAAGTACCCATCACAATCCCTATCTCCCGCATTACATTATTTGCCATTTGCCTCTCATTTTCCTCTCCCCTACTTCACCCTCGCCATTTTATTCGACCTGTCTCTCTATCCTCCCTCTCTTTCTCTATTTGCCTCTTTTTTCCCGCTTGCTTTTTGTTTGCTTGTGTGTTAGTTTGCTTGCTAGTCACGATGGCTCAAGATAATACTAAATTGTGTGACTTTACCAATACCAACAACAATGATTTTATTAGCACTCTGATTGCTCATCTTATCGATGCTGAATCTTGTGAAATTAATACTGCTTTGCTGAATGTTGTCATGAAAGATCCATTTTCCGGCCTTCCTAGTGAAGATGCCGCTACCCATCTAAATAGCTTCGTTGATTTGTGTGATATGCAAAAGAACAAAGATGTGGATAATGATATTGTTAAATTGAAGCAATTTCCTTTTTCGCTTAGAGATCGTGTTAAAGCTTGGTTTTCATCTTTGCCTAAAAATAGTATTGATTCATGGAATAAGTGAAAAGATGCTTTTATCTCTAAGTATTTTCCTCCCGCTAAGATCATCACCATTAGAAACGATATTATGAATTTTAAGCAACTTGATCATGAACATGTCTCACAAGCTTGGGAGAGGATGAAATTAATGATACGTAATTGCCCTACTCATGGTTTGAATTTGTGGATGATTATACAAAAAAATTATGCAGGATTGAATTTTGCTTCTAGAAATCTTTTAGATTCGGCCGTGGGAGGCACTTTTATGGAAATCACTTTAGGAGAAGCTACTAAACTCCTAGATAATATTATGGTTAATTATTCTCAATGGCATAGTGAAAGATCTACTAATAAAAAGGTGCACGCGATAGAAGAAATTAATGTTTTGAGTGGAAAGATGGATGAAATTATGAAATTATTTGCTAGTAAGAGTGTTTCTTCCGATCCTAATGATATGCCCTTGTCTACTTTGATTGAGAATAATGATGAATCTATGGATGTGAATTTTGTTGGTAGGAACAATTTTGGTAACAACGCGTATAGAGGAAATTTTAATCCTAGGCCTTATCCTAGTAATCCCTCTAATAATTATGGTAATTCCTACAAAAATTCTTATGGAAATTATAATAAGATACCCTCTGATTTTGAATCTAATATTAAAGAATTTATTACTTCGCAAAAGAATTTCAATGCTTTGATTGAAGAAAAATTGCTTAAGATTGATGAGTTGGCTAGGAACGTTGATAGAATTTCTCTTGATGTTGATTATTTGAAACTTAGATCTTTTCCACCTAAGCATGATATCAATGAGTCTCTCAAAGCCATGAGAATTTCCATTGATGAGTGCAAAGAAAGAACCGCTAGGATGCGTGCTAAGAAAGATGCCTTTATAAGAGCATTTTCTTCTAGTTCCTATGAAAATAAAGATGAAGATCTAAAAGTTATTTATGTGTCCCCTATTAATTCTTTGTTTTTAAATATGAATCTTAATAATGATGGGACTGATTATGATCCACCTTTACCTAGAAGACGTTCCAAGAATTCGGAGTTTTTAGATCTTGACGCTAAAATTGATGAAAGTGGGATTGAAGAAATTAAAACAATAGATGTTGCTAAACCCACTATTTTGGATTTCAAGGAATTTAATTATGAAAATTTCTCTTTGATTGATTGTATTTCCTTGTTGCAATCCGTGCTAAATTCTCCTCATGCTTATAGTCAAAATAAAGCGTTCACTAAACATATCGTTGATGCCTTGAAGCAATCTTATGAAGAAAAACTTGAATTAGAAGTCTCTATCCCTAGAAAACTTTATGATGAGTGGGAAACTACTATTAAAATTAAAATTAAAGATCATGAAAGCTATGCTTTATGTGCTTTGGGTGCTATTATTTCCACGATTCCAAAGACTTTGTGTCATTTGTTAGGTTTCCGTGATTTTGATGATTGCTCTCTAAACTTGCACCTCGCGGATTCCACTATTAAGAAACCTATGGGAAGAATTAATGATGTTCTTATTGTTGCAAATAGGAGTTATGTGCCCGTAGATTTTATTGTTCTTGACATAGATTGCAATCCTTCATGTCCTATTATTCTTGGTAGACCTTTCCTTAGAACGATTGGTGCAATTATTGATATGAAGGAAGGAAATATTAGATTCCAATTTCTATTGAGGAAAGGCATGGAACACTTTCCTAGAAATAAAATTAAATTACCTTATGAATATATTATGAGAGCCACTTATGGATTTCCTACCAAAGATGGCAATACCTAGATCTATCCTTGCTTTTTATGCCTAGCTAGGGGCGTTAAACGATAGCGCTTGTTGGGAGGCAACCCAATTTTATTTTTTTCCTTGATTTTTACTCCTTTTTAGTAATAAAAAATTTATCTAGCCTCTGTTTTGGTTGTGTTTTTTGTGTTTAATTAGTGTTTGTGCCAAGTAGAACCGTTGGGAAGACTTGGGGAAAGTCTTGTTAATCTTGCTGTAAAAAACAGAAACTTTAGCGCTCACGAGAACTTCTGCCATTTTTATTTGGAAAGTGATATTTAGTTAATTAGTTTTTCAGATTATTAATAGATAAATTACTCACGTCCAGAAATTTATTTTAGAATTTTTGGGGTTCCAGATCTTGCGCTAGCTACAGATTACTACAGACTGTTCTGTTTTTGACAGATTCTGTTTTTTGTGTGTTGTTTGCTTATTTTGATGAATCTATGGCTAGTAAAATAGTTTATAAACCATATAGAAGTTGGAATACAGTAGGTTTAACACCAATATAAATAAATAATGAGTTCATTACAGTACCTTGAAGTGGTCTTTTGTTTTCTTTCGCTAATGCAGCTCACAAGATTTTCTACTTTATGTTTTGTGTTGTGAAGTTTTCAAATTTTGGGTAAAGAGTTGATGGATTATGGAACAAGGAGTGGCAAGAGCCTAAGATTGGGGATGCCCATGGCACCCCCAAGATAATCTAAGGACATCCAAAAGCCAAAGCTTGGGTATGCCCCGGAAGGCATCCCCTCTTTTCGTCTACTTCTATCGGTAACTTTACTTGGAGCTATATTTTTATTCACCACATGATATGTGTTTTGCTTGGAGCGTCTTGTATGATTTGAGTCCTTATTTTTTAGTTTACCACAATCATCCTTGCTCTACGCACCTTTTGAGAGAGCCATACATGATTTGGAATTTGTTAGAATACTCTATGTGCTTCACTTATATCATTTGAGTTATATAATTTTGCTCTAGTACTTCACTTATATCTTTTAGAGCACGGTGGTGGATTTGTTTTATAGAAACTATTGATCTCTCATGATGCACTTAGATTATTTTGAGAGTCTTAAATATCATGGTAATTTGCTTAAATAATCCTAATATGCTTGGTATTCAAGAATGGTAAAAACTTTCTTATGAGTGTGTTGAATGCTATGAGAAGTTTGATGCTTGATAATTGTTTTGAGATATAAAGATGGTGATATTAAAGTTATGCTAGTTGAGTAGTTGTGAATTTGAGAAATACTTGTGTTAAGGTTTGTGATTCCTGTAGCATACACGTATGGTGAACTGTTATGTGATGAAGTCGGAGCATGATTTATTTTTTGATTGTCTTCCTTATGAGTGGCGGTCGGGGACGAGCGATGGTCTTTTCCTACCAATCTATCCCCCTAGGAGCATGCGCGTAATACTTTGCTTTGATAACTTGTAGATTTTTGCAATAAGTATATGAGTTCTTTATGACTAATGTTGAGTCCATGGATTATACACACTTTCCTCACCCTTCCACCTTTGCTAGCCTCTCTAATACCACGCACCTTTCGCCGGTATCATACACCCACCATATACCTTCCTCAAAACAGCCACCATACCTACCTATTATGGCATTTCCATAGCCATTGCGAGATATATTGCCATGCAACTTTCCATCGTTCCGTTTATTATGACACACTCCATCATTGTCATATTGCTTAGCATGATCATGTAGTTGACATCATATTTGTGGCAAAGCCACCATTCATAATTCTTTCATACGTGTCACTCTTGATTCATTGCATATCCTGATACACCACCGGAGGCATTCATATAGAGTTATATTTTGTTCTAAGTATCGAGTTGTAATTGTTGAGTTGTAAGAAAAATATAAGTGTGATGATCATCATTATTAGAGCATTGTCCCAGTGAGGAAAGGATGATGGAAACTATGATTCCCCCACAAGTCGGGATGAGACTTCGGACGAAAAAAAATAAAGGGAAAAGAGGCCATAAGAAAAAAGAGAAAAGGCCCAAATAAAAAAATTAGAGAAAAAGAGAGAAGGGACAATGTTACTATCCTTTTACCACACTTGTCCTTCAAAGTAGCACCATGATATTCATGATAGAGAGTCTCCTATGTTATCACTTTCAAATACTAGTGGGAATTTTTCGTTATAGAACTTGGCTTGTATATTCCAATGATGGGCTTCCTCAAAATGCCCTAGGTATTCATGAGCAAGCAAGTTGGATGCACACCCACTTAGTTTCTTTTGTTGAGCTTTCACATACTTATAGCTCTAGTGCATTCGTTGCATGGCAATCCCTACTCACTCACATTGATATCTATTGATGGGCATCTCCATAGCCCGTTGATACGCCTAGTTGATGTGAGACTATCTTCTCCCTTTTTGTCTTCCCCACAACCACCATTCTATTCCACTTATAGTGATATATCCATGGCTCATGCTCATGTATTGCGTGAAGACTGAAAAAGTTTGAGAACACCAAAAGTATGAAACAATTGCTTGGCTTGTCATCGGGGTTGTGCATGATTTAAGTATTTTTTGTGGTGAAGATAGAGCATAGCCAGACTATATGATTTTGTAGGGATAACTTTCTTTGTCCATGCTATTTTGAGAAGACATGATTTCTTTGTTAGTATGCTTGAAGTATTATTATTTTTATGTCAATATTAAACTTTTATCTTGAATCTTTCTGATATGAATATTAAACCACAATTAAGAATAATTACATTAAAATTATGCCAAGTAGCACTCCGCATCAAAAATTCTGTTTTTATCATTTACCTACTCGAGGACAAGCAGGAATTAAGCTTGGGGATGCTTGATACGTCTCCAACGCATCTATAATTTTTGATTGCTCCATGCTATATGAATTACATTTTTGGACATTATTGGGCTTTATTATCCACTTTTATATTATTTTTGGGACTAACCTATTAACCGGAGGCCCAGCCCAGAATTGCTGTTTTTTGCCTGTTTTAGGGTTTCGAAGAAAAGGAATATCAAACGGAGTCCAAACGGAATGAAACCTTCGGGAACATGATTTTCTCGACGAACAAGACCCGAGAGACTTGGACCCTACGTCAAGAAACAACAGAGGAGGCCACAAGGTAGGGGGCACGCCTACCCCCCCAGGCGCGCCCTCCACCCTCGTGGGCCCCCTATTGCTCCACCAACATACTCCTTCCTCCTATATATACCTACGTACCCCCAAACGATCAAATACGGAGCCAAAACCCTAATTCCACCACCGCAACTTTCTGTATCCACAAGATACCATCTTGGGGCCTGTTCTGGAGCTTCGCCGGAGGGGGCATCGATCACGGAGGGCTTCTACATCATCACCATAGCCCCTCCGATGAAGTGTGAGTAGTATACCTCAAACCTACGAGTCCATAGTTATTAGCTAGATGGCTTCTTCTCTCTTTTTGGATCTCAATACAATGTTCTCCCCCTCTCTTGTGGAGATATATTCGATGTAATCTTCTTTTTGCAGTGTGTTTGTTAAGACCGATGAATTGTGGGTTTATGGTCAAGTCTATCTATGAATAATATTTGAATCTTCTCTGAATTCTTTTATGTATGATTGGTTATCTTTGCAAGTCTTTTCGAATTATCAGTTTGGTTTGGCCTACTAGATTGATCTTTCTTGCAACGGGAGAAGTGCCTAGCTTTGGGTTCAATCTTGCGGTGTCCTTTCCCAGTGACAGTAGGGCAGCAAGGCACGTATTGTATTGTTGCCATCGAGGATAACAAGATGAGGTTTTCATCATATTGCAAGAGTTTATCCCTCTACATCATGTCATCTTTTTTAAGGCGTTACTCTGTTTTCATTAACTTAATACTCTAGATGCATGCTGGATAGCAGTCGATGAGTGGAGTAATAGTTGTAGATGCAGGCAGGAGTCGGTCTACTTGTCTCGGACGTAATGCCTATATACATGATCATACCTAGATATTCTCATAACTATGCTCAATTCTATCAATTGCTCAACAGTAATTTGTTCACCCACCGTAGAATACTTATGCTCTTGAGAGAAGCCACTAGTGAAACCTATGGCCCCCGGGTCTATCTTCATCATATTAATCTTCCAATACTTAGTTATTTCCTTTGCTTCTTACTTTGCTTTTATTTTACTTAGCATCTTTATCATAAAAATACAAAAAATATTATCTTATCGTATCTATCAAATATCACTCTCATAAGTGGCCGTGTAGGGATTGACAACCCCTTATCGCATTGGTTGCGAGGATTTATTTGTTTTGTGCAGGTACGAGAGACTCGCGCATAGCCTCCTACTGGATTCATACCTTGGTTCTCAAAAACCGAGGGAAATACTTACACTACTTTGCTGCATCATCCCTTCCTCTTCGGGGAAAACTAACACCGTGCTCAAGAGGTAGCAGGTAGCAGCGGGCAGCTGCTTGACCTTGACTGAACAGGAGGCGTGCGAGCGCAGTTCGGTGTGTGGGCTGACCGAGAGGTGTGCAAGTTGTCCTCGAATGCGCAGGCTCACCGAGAAGCATGCGAGCTGCACGCTGTGCAGGCTCACTGGGAAGCGAGCCCTTTGACTTCCATGGCCGCCCGCCTTCCTCTCCGTGCGCCCCCCCTCAGCGGCATGGGACGCTGCTGTCGAATGATACGTCTCCATCGCATCTACTTTTCCAAAAACTTTTGCCCTTGTTTTGGACTCTAAATTGCATGATTTGAATGGAACTAACTCGGATTGACGCTGTTTTCAGGAGAATTGCCATGGTGTTATTTTTGTGCAGAAATAAAAGTTCTCAGAATGACCTGAAAATCAACAGAGAATATTTTTGGAATATATAAAAAATACTGGCGAAAGAACCAGGGGGCCCACACCCTGTCCACGAAGGTGGGGGCGTGCTTACTCCCCTAGGCGTGTCCCCCTGCCTCGTGGGCCCCCTAGTGCTCCAACGACCTCAACTCCAACTCTATATATTCATGTTCGGGGAGAAAAAAATCAGAGAGAAGGATTCATTGTGTTTTACAATACGGAGCCGCCGCCAAGCCCTAATCTCTCTCGGGAGGGCTGATCTGGAGTCCGTTCAGGGCTCTGGAGAGGGGAATCCGTCGCCATTGTCATCATCAACCTTCCTCCATTACTAATTTCATGATGCTCACCGCTGTGCATGAGTAATTCCATCGTAGTCTTGCTGGACGGTGATGGGTTGGATGAGATTTATCATGTAATCGAGTTAGTTTTGTTAGGGTTTGATCCTTAGTATCCATTATGTTCTGAGATTGATGTTGCTATAACTTTGCTATGCTTAATTCTTGTCAATAGGCACCGAGTGCCATGATTTCAGATCTGAACCTATTATGTTTTCATGAATATATGTGAGTTCTTGATCCTATCTTGGAAGTCTATAGTCACCGGTTATGTGTTATGATCTGTTAACCCCGAAGGGACAATAATTGGGATACTTATCGGTGATGACCGTAGTTTGAGGAGTTCATGTATTCACTAAGTGTTAATGCTCTGGTCGGGTACTCTATTAAAAGGAGGCCTTAATATCCCTTAGTTTCCAATATGACCCCGCTTCCACGGGAGGGTAGGACAAAAGATGTCATGCAAGTTCTTTTCCATAAGCACGTATGACTATATTTGGAATATATGCCTACATTACATTGATGAATTGGAGCTAGTTCTGTGTCACCCTATGTTATAACTATTGCATGAGGAATCGCATCCGACATAATTATCCATCACTTATCCAATGCCTACGAGATTTTCACATATTGATCTTTGCTTATTTACTTTTCCGTTGTTACTGTTACAATCACTACAAAACCAAAACTATTACTTTTGCCACCGTTACCTCTACTATCATATTATTTTGCTACTAAATACTTTGATGCAGATATTAAGTCTTTCAGGTGCGGTTGAATTGACATTTCAACTGTTAATACTTGAGAATATTATTTGGCTCCCCTTGTGTTGAATCAATAAATTTGGGTTGAATACTCTACCCTCGAAAACTATTGTGATCCCCTATACTTGTGAGTTATCAAGACTATTTTTTGGTGCTATTGCCGGGGAGCATAGCTTTATTCTTTGAGTCAATTGGGATTTATATTTGCTGATCACTATGAAGAACTTGAAAGATAAAAGAACCAAGATTTTTCCCTCAACTACGAGGGGAGGTAAGGAACTACCATCTAGCTCTGCACTTGATTCACCTTCTGTTTTGAGTAAACTTGCGACACCTACTCCCGCTATTCATTCTGATATGTCGCATGTTATTGATGATGCCACTTCTGCTTTGCATGATACTTATGATGAAACTACTTCTATGCTTGGTAGTACTGTGCCACTAGGTGAATTTCTTGATGAACAACTTCCTAGGGTTAGAGAGAATGAAATTATTGAAACTGATGTTGCAGATTCTCCCCCTAGATATGAATTGCCTGTTGTTCCTGAGGGTTATGTTATGGATGAGAAACTGCTAGAGACTTTTTCGCTTGCAATGATATACATGATCTTAAGAAATTATTGGCTAAGCTTAAAGAAAAGTCTTTGAATGCTAGAATGAAATATGACCCTGCTTTTGCTACTTCACCTATCTTTATTTCTGATAAGGATTATGATTTTTCTGTCGACCCTGAGTTAATTACTTTGGTTGAATCTGATCCTTTTTATGGCTATGAATCTAAAACTATTGTGGCACATCTTACTAAATTAAATGATATAGCCACCCTGTTCACTAATGATGAGAAAACTCGCTATTACTTTATCCTTAAGTTGTTTCCGTTCTCATTAAAGGGTGATGCTAAAACATGGTTTAATTCTCTTGATCCTGGTTGTGTGCGTAGTCCCCAGGATATGACTTATTACTTCTGTGCTAAATATTTCCCTGCTCATAAGAAACAAGCTGCTCTAAGGGAAATATATAATTTTGTGCAAATTGAAGAAGAGAGTCTCCTACAAGCTTGGGGGAGGCTTCTCCAATTAGTTAATGCTTTGCCTGATCATCCTCTCAAGGAAAATGAAATATTTGATATCTTTTATAATGGACTAACCGATGCTTCCAGAGACTGATGACCCACAAGTATAGGGGATCTATCGTAGTCCTTTCTATAAGTAAGAGTGTCGAACCCAACGAGGAGCAGAAGGAAATGATAAGCGGTTTCCAGCAAGGTACTCTCTACAAGTACTAAAATAAGTGGTAACAGATAGTTTTGTGATAGGATAATTTGTAACGAGCAATAAGTAAGAAAAGTAAATAAAGTGTAGCAAGGTGGCCCAATCCTTTTTGGAGCAAAGTACAAGCCTGGACAAACTCTTATATAGAGAAAAGTGCTCCAGAGGACACATGGGAATATCATCAAGCTAGTTTTCATCACGCTCATATGATTCGCGTTCAGTACTTCGATAATTTGGTATGTGGGTGGACCCGTGCTCAGGTACTGTCCTTACTTGGACAAGCATCCCACCTATGATTAACCTCTATTGCAAGCATCCGCAACTACAACAAAAGTATTAAGGTAAACCTAACCATAGCATGAAACATATGGATCCAAATCAGCCCCTTACGAAGCAACGCATAAACTAGGGTTTAAGCTTCTGTCACTCTCGCAATCCATCATCTACTTATTACTTCCCAATGCCTTCCTCTAGGCCCGAATAATGGTGAAGTGTCATGTAGTCGATGTTCACATAACACCACTAGAGGAGAGACAACATACATCTCATCAAAATATCGAACGAATACCAAATTCACATGACTACTAATAGCAAGACTTCTCCCATGTCCTCAGGAACAAACGTAACTACTCACAAAGCATAAACATGTTAATAATCAGAGGGGTATTAATATGTATATAGGATCTGAACATATGATCTTCCACCAAATAAACCAACTAGCATCAACTACAAGGAGTAATTAACACTACTAGCAACCTACTAGCACCAATCCCAGACTTGGAGACAAGAATTGGATACAAGAGATGAACTAGGGTTTTGAGAGGAGATGGTGTTGATGAAGATGTTGATGGAGATTGCCCTCTCCCGATGAGAGGAGCGTTGGTGATGACGATGGCAAAGATTTCCCCCTCCGGGAGGGAAGTTTCCCCGGCAGAACAGCTCCGCCAGAGCCCTAGATTGGTTCCGCCTTGTGGCGGCGGAGTTTCGTCCGAGAAGATGGCTTCCTATTTTTTCCCATCAAAATACTTCATATAGCAGAAGATGGCCACCGAAGGGCCACCAGGGGGCCCACGAGATAGGGGGCGCGCCCAAGGGGGTAGGGCGCGCCCCCCACCCTCGTGTGCAGGGTGTGGCCCCCCCCGGTGAATTTCTTCCACGGAGTATTTTTTATATATTCTGAAAATGTCTTCCGTGAAGTTTCAGGACTTTTGGAGTTGTGCAGAATAGGTCTCTAATATTTGCTCCTTTTCTAGCTCAGAATCCCAGCTGCCGGCATTCTCCCTCTTTATATAAACCTTGTAAAATAAGAGAGAGTAGGCATAAGTATTGTGACATAATGTGTAATAACAGCCCATAATGCAATAAATATCGATATAAAAGCATGATGCAAAATGGACGTATCAAAGACCACCTGGATAGTTGTGCTGGTTGTGTTTTCAGGGAAAGAACTGTTGATCAAGCTGAATTGCTATTGAATAATATGTTGAGTAATGAAAATGATTGGACACTTCCTGAACCAACTCCTAAGCCAACTCCGAAGAAAAGGGGTATTCTATTTCTCAGTCCTGAAGATATGCAAGAAGCAAACAAATCTATGAAAGAAAAAGGTATTAAAGTTGAAGATGTTAAGAATTTACCACCTATAGAATAAATACATGGTCTTGATAACCCGACACAGGTAGTAAAGGTAAATTCTCTCTATAGATTTGATGAAGGTGACATCCCTCGTTATAAGTCTGCTAGCCAATGCTTAGATGAGTTTGATAATTTTATTGTTAAACAAGGAAACTTCAATGCTTATGTTGGTAGACAATTGAAACGCAATGCTGATATGCTTGAACACTTGAGTGATTATATGTCTAGAGTTAAAGGCGAACTTACACTTATTAGTAAACATGCTTCTATGGTTACCACTCAAGTAGAATAGGTACTTAAGGCTCAGAATGATTTGCTCAATGAATTAAATAATAAGAAAAATGATAATGCTGCTAGAGTTATGACTAGAGGGGGTAAAATGACTCAGGAACCTTTGTATCCTAAGGGTCACCCCAAGAGAATTGAGCAAGATTCTCAGAGAATTAATGTTGATGCACCTAGTTCTTCTAAGAAGAAGAAACAGAAAAATGATAGAACTTTGCATGCTTCTAGTGAACCTGTTGCTAACACACCTGAGAATCCCAATGATATTTCTATTTCTGATGCTAAAACATAATCTGGTAATGAACATGAACCTAGTGATAATATTAATGATTATGTTCACATTGATGCTCAACCTAGTAATAACAATGATGTAGAGATTGAACCTGCTGTTGACCTTGATAAACCACAATCAAAGAATCAACGTTATGATAAGAGAGACTTTGTTGCTAGGAAGCACGGTAAATAAAGAGAACCATGGGTTCATAAACCCATGCCTTTTCCTCCTAAACCATCCAAGAAAAAGGATGATGAGGTGTGACGGCCTCGATTCAATCATACACTAATCATACACGCAAATGTGTACGATCAAGATCAAGGCCTCACGGGAAGATATCACAACACAACTCTAGACACAAATCAAAATAATACAAGCTTTATATTACAAGTCAGGGGCCTCAAGGGCTCGAATACATAAGCTTGAATACACAAGAGTTAGCGGAAGCAACAATATCTGAGTACAGACATAAGTTAAACAAGTTTTCCTTAAGAAGGCTAGCACAAAATCAACAACGATCGAAAAGGCAAGGCCTCCTGCCTAGGAGCCTCCTAACTACTCCAAGTCGTCAGCGGCCGTCATGTAGTAGTTGGCACCCTCGGGGTAGAAGTATTCATCAGTGGTGTCGTCTGGCTCCTGGGATCCGTCATCTGGTCACAACAATCGGGTATGGGGGAAAATAAGTAGCAAATAAACCGTGAGTACTCATCCAAAGTACTTGCAAGACTTACATCAGATCTAAACTAAGTATGCATCTGTATCAAAGGAATGGGTTGTATCTGTGGACTAAACTGCAGAATGCCAGAAGGGAAGGGGAAAGCCTAGCCTATCGAAGACTAGCATCTTCTGGAAACCACCATCTTGCAGCAACAGGAGGGAGTAGAGTAACATAAAGTAGAGTAGCAGTAGTGTTGTCAACCTCGCCCAGATATCCTTTCTTGACTCCCTGCTAGAAAGCAATCCCAGAGCCATACTATCCAGTTATCATCTCATAACCAAGTCTCATCTCCATGTCTCATCTCAAGTATCCAGTTCTAGTTGTATCGATCGGGATACAACTCCAAGTGTCATTACTGTAGGACAGGCTATCGATAGATGTTTTCTTCCCTGCAGGGGTGCACCAACTTACCCACCACGCTCGATTAACTCCGGCCGGACACACTTTCCTGGGTCATGCCCGACCTCGGCCAAACAATACGCCGCAACCCGACCTAGGCTGAAATAGAGAGGCCAACACGCCGGACTAAACCTATGCCCCCAGGGGTCATGGGCCATCTCCCCGGGAACTCCTGCACGTTGCGAACATGGCCGGTGAGCAGACCTAGCTACCTCCTTCAACAAGGCAGGAGCTTACGCAGTCCAACCCGGCGCGCGCCGCTCAGTCGCAGACGTCTATTAAGCTTCGGCTGATGCATATGACGCAGAACGCCCATACTATGCCCACGTGATGGTTAGTGCTATCAGGCCAAAGGACCCTCGGATCAAATATCCAAACCGTAGTGGATTAGGAGCACACGGTAACAAGCAGAGACTCATGATCGATGTGACCCCGTCGCCCCGTCTCGAGTACTTGCGGCAAGGGCTAAGAATGCTCGGCCATGCCTCGTAAGTATCTCGCGGGCACCTTCCAGGTCAACCCGACTCCACATCACTCACTATTAAGCTCGCGCGGATACCCCTCAGGGTTGACCCGTCTTTAGTAACATGGTTCAGTGTAAAGTCGTAGTAACCATAGTAACTGTGTGTCTAACACCAAAGGGAAAACCCGAGGAATCACCCCCGGAGAATTCCACGCGATGTTGTCATCAAGGTGAACGTAAGAGGATCCACCCTCGAGGTTCACGTTTGATGGGTTGCACGACAGAACCATAACGGAAGTGGTTAAGGAGGAAATCACCCTCGATGACCTCGACCGTATAGCTACACTACGGAGATCTCATCGGGAGTGAGGTAAGAGGTTCCATCCTCGGCACTCGATGGTAACTCTGCAGATTCGTACAACTAGGGGGGTGATGTGCGGTGTCGGGGCCTGGACATCGATCACGTTGATCGAGTCATCTAACATAAAGCGATGCAACTGGGACAAGGTGGGGGTCACTGATGGATCACTAACCAACCTATAATAAGCAGTTTAGGATAAGCAGGTAAGGTATGAAAGCAGGTAACAAAACAGGCTATGCATCAGAGTAGGATCATACAGAAAGCAGTAGCAGTTCTAATGCAAGCATGAGAGGGAAAGAAATGGGCGATATCGGAATGCTCAAGGAGGGTTTGCTTGCCTGGTTGCTCACACAAGAAGGAGGGGTCGTCGGTGACGTAGACGATCACAGCGGCATGATCGGCCTCGGGGTCTACCGGAGAGAAGAGGGGGAAGAAACCGTAAATATAGAGCAAACAATGCATCACAAGGCATAACATGCCGAAAGGCAGAGCTAGGGTTGCCCTAACGTAGTACTACACGATATAGGAGAAGGGCAAATTCAACCGGAAATGTATTCCCGGTTCCGGACCTGTATTAGACAGATGACCGGAGGGGGAATGTCCATGTTCAGCATGCTATGGGCATGTGACAGATGAATGGAAAGCATATTCAAATTTGTCTCGTTTTTCTGGGCATTTTTCATATATAAACTTTTACGATCCGAGCTACGGTTTAAAAGTTACGGAATTTTGAAGTTTAAACCAAATTCTGAATTATTTTAAAAGAAAAAAGGTTTATTGTGTCAGCAGTGATGTCAGCACTGCGTCAGCTCTGCTGACCAGTCAAACTGACAGGTGGGACCCACCTGGTAGCCTCTCTGTCTAGCAGAGGCTTAACTAAACTAACAGGGTTAGTTAGGGGGCATGGGCCCCAGCAGTCAATGACTAGTGAGTACTAATTAACTAACTAATTTAACTAGCATTTTAATTAATCGTTTTATTTATTAAAAAATGTTTTACTGGCGGGACCCACATGTCAGCGAGCCAGAGCTGCCACGTGGGCAGTTGACTTGGTCAACTAGGCCCGCGGGGCCCAGCGGTCAGCGGCCCAACTCGTGGGGCCCACGACCACGCTGGCGCCACGTCGGACGCGTCACCGGAGCTGCTCCGGCGACCCAAAGCATGGCGGTGCGTGGCGGAGCAGCCCGGAAAGGCGCTAGAGGGCAACATTTGCCGCGCGGTTGGCTACGTTCGGACGAGTCCTCACCCGCGAGTCGAACAGTGGTGCTGGCTTCGCCGGAGTTGGCCGGGAACGGTGCCGGCGACGAGTGGACACGGTGGTGCCGTTCGGGAGCGCGTCAGGAAAAGCCTACGGGCGATTCAAATGAGCGCTGTGACACGCATTCGAACGAGGGGAACCGCACGCATCCAACGCCGGCGGTCCCGCGTGCTGGGATGGCCTAGAGCCACGGCAGCGCTGACCGGAGCGGTGCCGGAGTTTGGGCGTCGATGGAGTCGAGCATCCAAGGCACGCCAAGGGTGGCGGAGGGGCGTGTTGAGCAGCTAGGAGCTCCAGGAGCTCGGTGGTGGCGTTAGCGCGGCGCGAGGGGCATCAGGTCGACGACAATGAGCTCAACGGCGGAGCTCGGCTCGGCCATGGCGGGTCCAGCCACTCTGGGCGCGTACGAGAGCAAAAGAGAGGGGGGAGGAGCGTAGCTCATAGTGAGCCTGCAGATGTGCATTGGTGGGCTCGGGGAAGGTGCAACGTGGCCGAATTCGACGCCGGCGTTCATCGGAGCGGAGGAGGAAGAAGAGGTAGCCGCGCTTGTTGTGGGGGCTCCTGGCTTGGCCCGGTGGTCGAGGGAGACGCCGCGAGGCACGACGGCGCTCGGGGACTCGTCGGAGAGGGACGGGGACAGTGGTGGCCGCTGGCCACGTCTGAGCAAGGTGGATGACGACGGGCGCGTTCGGGTGTGGATGGAGAACCGGGGGAGAGGAAGCAAGCGGGGGCTCTGGTGGGGAGAGGGAGAGGCAGAGAGAGCAAGTGGGCAAGTGGGGAGGGAGCCCGAAGCGTCGGGGGGGGGGGTCTTATCCCTCTCTCGCCGGCGACGGCGAGTGGGTTCGGCGGGGCTACGCCGCTGTTCCGACCCCGGTTAGGGGAACAGGGAAGGGGACGAGGAGGGGGATCTGGGCTGGCTCGGGTGGGAAATGGTGGGCCTGCCCAGGTGGGCTTGGCCCCAGTGGGGCAGGGGCACTTCCCTCTCTCTCCTTTCCTTTTCCGTTTTCCTTTTTCTTTTCTTTTTTTTGCTTTTCTGTTTTAGCTATTTTAGGTCACCTTCACATTAAAAAAAATGTTGGTTCACCACCAATATTACCAGAAGAATACTTCCCACATGATGAACATTTTAGTTTTCATGTTTGAGCATTTTGAATTCCACACAAAATTTGAATTTGAATTCAACTGGAATTTGAAAGAGAGAGGAGACAAAGATGATCAAGCACTTGTTTAGCAAAATAATTAACTGAACCCCAGTGGTTACTGTAGCATCATTACACCGGGGGGTTACAACTCTCCTCCTCTAAAAGAAATTCTCGTCCCGAGAATTAAGAGGTAGAAGGGAACAGGTCGGGGTACTCAGCATGGAGGTTATCCTCGCGTTCCCAAGTGGCTTCATCTTTAGAACGATTTGACCATTGCACCTTGAGGAACTTGGTAACCTTCTGTCGTGTTCGACGTTCAGCTTCTTCAAGAATGCAGATCGGATGCCCTTTGTATGTGAGATCATCTTGCACTTCAATCAATTCCGGATCCACTTCACGTTCCGGATCCTTGAAGCATCGACGAAGTTGCGACACGTGGAAGACATCATGGACGTGATAGAACTGAGGTGGCAACTCCAGTTGATAAGCCACCAGTCCACGACGGGCGAGGATACGGAAGGGACCAATGTAGCGCGGAGCTAGCTTGCCCTTGACTCCGAACCGATGAGTGCCTCTCAAAGGGATGACACGCAAATAAGCTTGCTCACCAGGTTGATAAGTTGAACCCAGTGTTTCCGGTCATAGTTGCTCTTCTGGCGGGACTGGACCGCCTTGAGATTATCCCGAACAATGCGAACCTGCTCTTTAGCTTGTTGAATAATGTCTGGACCAATGAGTGGTCGTTCCCCAGTTTTTGACCAATTCAGAGGGGTTCGGCACTTACGTCCATAAATCACTTCAAAGGGTGCCATCTTCAAGCTGGCTTGATAGCTGTTGTTATAAGAGAACTCTGCATAAGGGAGAGATTCTTCCCACTTGTTCCCAAAAGAAATAACACAAGCTCGAAGCATGTCTTCAAGAATTTGATTGACTCGCTCGACTTGGCCTTGGGATTGGGGATGATAAGCAGTGATCCAGGTAATATGAGTTCCCATTGCCTCTTGGAAACTATCACAGAACTTAGAAGTGAAAATACTGTCCCGGTCTGAACTGATCTCCTTCGGGATGCTGTGGAGTGACACAATTCGGGAGATATACAAGTTTGCTAATTGACTAGCAGTGATAGTCTCCTTGACTGGCAGAAAGTGAGCAATCTTTGAGAATTGGTTGATGACGACAAAGATAGCATCGTTACCTTTCTGAGACTTTGGAAGGCCAGTGATGAAGTCCATCTGAATCTTATCCCATTTTGTCACGACCGGTTTTCCGGGTAATAATTTTCCAGAAAAGACCGTCGTGCTCATCAGCCCCAGGATTACTGTTAGCTGATGAGGCTCCAACTTGATACAGAAATTCCAAGCAGAAAACAAAATATGTAGTACAAGGCCATTCTGGCCTCTGAGTACAACAAATGGTTTCTAGTGGTTGATGGCGGAAGCGGGTTGTGAAACATCAGTGTCTATGGGACTCCATTTCCCACGGGAACAGCTGACCAGGTTAACTCCTATCTTCGCGAGGCTGCTATCTCCATTACTTAGGTTACGGGGCTGTCATCGCGTCGCTCCTCTTCGTGCAAGAAAATTTGGCCAAGACAATAGCCAGGGACAAGCCAGTGAGTACTTTGAATGTACTCGCAAACATTATGAACACAGGTATAATATAACAATGATGTGCTGAAAATATTTTTATGCTCATGACGTCAGTCACAAAAGATAAATAAATCTCTGATGCGTGCAAGCAAGTTATTTATAAAATTGCAATAACATAGTAGTATTAAAATTTATGAAATAAATAACAAGCAAAGCCACAGTCGGGCGTCTGAGCGACACCACATAAAGGGCTTTAAAAGAAATGCCACAGTCGGGCGTCTGAGCGACACCACATAAAGGGCTTTAAAAGAAATGCCACAGTCGGGCGTCTGAGCGACACCACATAAAGGGCTTTAAAAGAAATGCCACAGTCGGGCGTCTGAGCTACACCACACAAAGGGCTTTCAAAGAAATGTCACAATCGGGCGTCTGAGCGACACCACATAAAGGGCTTTAAAAGAAATGCCACAGTCGGGCGTCTGAGCGACACCACATAAAGGGCTTTAAAAGAAATGCCACAGTCGGGCGTCTGAGCGACACCACATAAAGGGCTTTTAAAAGAAATGCCACAGTCGGGCGTCTGAGCGACACCACACAAAGGGCTTTAAAATAAACAATCATAATTATCACAAGTCACAGGTAGTAGTTCCAGTTCTGGTTAACAGTTTCACCTCCGAAGACCGACACTAAGACCGACACTTGACCCATCCCAGACTGTAATCCTTAACCATGGACACGGCTATTCGAATAGGTTTAATCTCTGCAGAGGGTGTACCCTTTACCCACGAGTAACGGATTTCTTTAGTCCATCGGGACTAATTCTGTCTACGGTCTTTTTGTTGAAAACACACCTAACTTGCACACACCAGCTTATCTCACACGTGTCTGGAATCACCCACGACACCTGTTAAGCAAACTCTAAGTGGGGAGGCTACAACCTCGCGTAGCATGGGATCAAATTTATATCGCGCGCTCTAAGGGGTGGCCTCCCCTCTCGGTCCCAACCAGAAACACCCATGCCCCCGGACCAGGTGGCCTGCCTACCAGCTACAACCAGTATCTTCCACCATGGCCTCTCTGTACGGTGTGTGCTAGAAAGAGGTTGACAACTTACTGAACCGTACTCTACTTGCTGTAGAGACGAGTGGTAGTACAAAACAAGTATGGGGGTTATTGGCACAAGACTCGATCTACGGTCGACTCAGGAGGTTTAAGTATTCCCTGCATGATTAGCATGACGAATATATTTCAACCAACAGAGTCACCGCTCATATCACCTTGCCATGCCATACCAGACATAACCGTCCCGACGGAGACCGGCGACAAACTCATGCCTACCCAAGGCAGAGGTTTTCCCGGGTTCCTGCCGGTATGCATGCAAGGCACATGAGGGTGATTATCATCACAAGTGTGTCCATTTCCAACAGCATGGAAATCAATAACATGCACCCATGCATATGATCATATCACATGAAATAACAAGTTTCTCCAAAGTGAGGTGATGTTATGAACGTGTCATCGAACACACAAAAATATTATGCCGGGGTTCAGAATGCTTGCCTTCAATGTGTGGAAAGGCAGGGTGCACTCCAAAACTTGAAACATTTCTCCTCTCTTCAAAAATCCTATTTTAGCAATATAAAAGAATTAACACACAAAATAAAAACAGCACCAAAAGTTGTTCTGAAATTTTTTCAAATAAATCTTAAAATAAACTAGGTGAAATTTGAGAGAGGTAGGAAAAAGAATCATTTCATTTGGAGTTGTATTTAAAAAGATATAACCAGTCAAAGTTTTGGTCAAATTCTGTTTTTAATAAAATCAGGAAAAAGAAAACGTTTCAAAAGAGATTATGCTTTCGGACAGAGAAGATGTATTTGCGCCTTTTACGCCTCCACTTATCCAGCATGGCTGCCGCGTGAGTCACCCACAGTGGGCCCGCCTGGCCCACTGGTTAGGTTTGACTGGCCCACGCGCGCGTCGTCTCCCCCTGACCGAACAGGGGCGGAGCTCCGGCGAGGCTCGCCGGCGAATGGCGGCGTCCCTCGGTGATCTGAGTGCATGGGCGTGCTCAGGAGGTCGAGACGAACTCGGGGGTACCCGCTATGGTCGCCGACGTGGACGGAGTTGCCGGCGACGAGCTTCGCGGCGGAGATGGTTTCGGGGGCGAAGTGATATTGGGGCTGCGGTGGTTCCCGATCAAAATTGAGTAGGGGGACGGTTTCACGGGAGGATGAGGAGGTTCCTGGCGAAGCGAACGGAGAGGGGGAGGTACTGGAGGTGCCGGATTGGCCGGGGCGGTGGCGGCGGCAGGAGTTGCCGGAGATGAGGAAGGAGGCCTCCCCGGGTCGAATGTGAGGTAGGGGAGCGCCATTGGGGTGGCCTGAGGTTGCCTGCGTGCTCGGGGAAGCTCGAGGCCTCCTTTTATAGGCGTGGCAAGGCGGTTCCGCGGCGGCTGCGGATAAGGTCGCCGGCGACCGCCATTCTGTAGCTAGGGCGTCGTGGCGGCGACGAGCGCTAGCGGACACACTCGTGGATGAGCTCGCGCTGTTCCAGGGGCCAGGTGGCGAGCGGAAGAGGCTTGGGCGGCGCTGAACGGAGAAGGGGCTGTCGGCGGCTGCGGCGGCTAGCTCCTGGCCTGTCGGGGACGTGGCGAGGGGCGGCTTGGCGTGTTGCGGTGAGGAGGGACGTGCGTGGCGTGGCTCTGCAGTGGAGGCAAGGCCAGGGGCGCGACGCGTCGGCTCGGGCGCGGCACATGCAAAACGCGTGCCAAACGCACGCTCTGCTCGCGCTCCGGGCATGCATGGGACGTGCTCGACGTAATGCTAGGGCATGCTAGAGGTCGTGGTTGAGGGTGGGAAGAAATAGGGCTGGGTTAGGGTTAGATAGAGGGTGAATGGGCATGGTTGTTAGGTCAGGCGACCAAGTTTACAGTGTAAACTTGAATCCATGCCAAATCTGGCTATGCTCTCCAGGTGTTTGACAAAATGCCACAGGCACCTAGGCTCTTCTTGGGGGTGGCCAAATCCTCCAGATCAGGGTCTCCTTAGATGCAAGAGAGAGTGGTGAGGTTAGTTTGTGAAAAGCACAAACTTGTTAGTGCAAGTTTTGCAAAACTACAATTCTGGACAGGAAATAAATGACATTATTTCATGAACCAAAATTAATCCAATGGGTGCATGCTCCTGGATTTGGGAGTTTGGTAGGGCTGTCTACAAGTAGGAGAAAACACTAGATCTTTGGAGCAAAAATAAATAGGGTTGCAGTAGAAATCACAAGGCTGGACCAGAATGAAAAAGAGGTTGATTGACTCAAAATTTTCAAAGAACAGCACTAGGTTTTTGCATAATGTTGAATCATATGCTACTACCAATATCCCATAATTTTGGTGGAGGCTAGAAAGAATTATTTAAAAGGGTTGTAGTGCAAAATGCACTCTGGACCAGAGAAGGAAAAATTGATGCAGAGCTCAAACTATTACATAAATAAAAGATATTTTTGTATAAAAGTGATTTAGAAACATCACATGACATCTCCAATTTTTGGTTAGAATTTTAGGTGAATTTATCCAATGGTTATAGTTCAAATATGGCCATATAACCTTGAAAAACCATTTCCAAGAAAGTAAAGATCAAGCAACTTAATTATTTAATTAGTTATATTAAATAAGGGAAAGTTTCTCTTGACAGATTAAATAAGTCCAATGACATATTTGGAAAGTTTTCTCTCTGGGAAAAACTCATCATCACAGGGAAGGAAATGATTTCAAAATAAAAATGGAGCTCAGAAATTCAAAGTTTTAATTCCTGGCAAAAAATATTTAATTCATTAAAACAAGGCCAAATTTTTGGGGTGTCACAACACTACCCCCCTTAAGAAAAATCTCGTCCTCGAGATTTGTTAAAAGCTGTGTTAAGAAAATACTACGCATTAAAGATGTGGCTTTAGTGAGAGGGCAATAAGTGGTGAAAAACCACAGTGTGAAAACTGGTGCTGCATGGAAAAGTCTACGGTTCGGGACAAAAACGTGAGATTTCTACGCTGGATAAAAATTTAGAATAACTTCTAAATTTAAATATACGCTAGTCGTACCCGAGAGCACAGTGCTCTCTCTGGCCGACAGGTGGACCCGGGGCCCACTGTCAGTCTCTTCTACTCCCTCTGGCTCTTTCTTCTTCCTCTCTCCCGCGCGCTTTCTCCACCGGCGACGCCTAGTGTGTAGGGCATCTAGGCCGTACCGTGGTAGTGCGCGGCGTGCTAGCTGCTGGTGCAGCGTGCACTCACCTCGCGGGCCAGCGCGCTGTCGGCACTGCTCGCGGATTCGACTCCGAACACCGGCGATCGGCGACGAGCGGCGTTGGTGGACTTCGCCCACCGTACACCGAGCTCGAGCTATAAAATGGCCGGGGTGCCTCTCTCTTCTTCCTCACACCTGGCCTCACTTCTCCTCCTCCTCCCTCCATTACTGCTTACAAAGCTCGGGTTAGGCCCTAATGGCGGAGGCGATGCCGGACTGGTTTGCGATCCTGATATGCGGAGGGCTGGCGACACTGCTGGGGCTCTCTGTGCTCCTGTGCGCGATGATCCTCGACGATCGTCGCGACGCTGCTGCTCGGGTGTTGGCTCTCCGCGGTGGTGGTGATCATGAGGAGTAGATGGGGTGTGCCGGGTGCTAACTGTTGTTAGGGGGGTGATTAGCTGGATGTAACACCGTTGCAAAGTTTTGCAAACAGTGTATGTGTTCGAATGGTAATGGTTGTGAGTCTGCTACCTGGTGCTGTGTGAAGTTAATACATCCACGCCGTGAGAAAGTGTAGATGTAGCAACTCAGGGAAAAGAAATCTCACTCCAGAATTTCGCGAGGAAAAACAGTTAATTTAAAGGAGTATAAACCACAACAAAAACTACATACATTAGTAGAAGCCAAATATTTGACTCGTCGTACAAACTCAGGATATCACGCATAGGTCACACACATAAATAAATGTTGCAAATAATGAACACTGCAGCGACGTCTAAAATGGAAACGGTAACTGGACGGGGTCCCTAGAAAATGTCTCTGGTACTGGGATACACTCCTCTTCTATCGGGGGAAGTGGATTGACCAGTCGATGCACGTGTCTCTCCTGGTCGGGCCTTAGTGCTCTGCCGATGGCGATCTGAGGATTTAAATCTGCGAGGCTCTGAAGATAACCCATCACACGTTGGGTTAAACGTTCTTGAGCGATGACGTACTGGACAAGGTTGGCCAGGACTGGGTCTCTCTCAATGCGTCCACCGGGAAAAGATGTCACTCCTCCGGGTGCTGCACGGCTCGGGAAGTAATAATATCCTCGTTCGCGGGCATAGGGTACTGCGGATCGAAGGCGAGCAATCGCTTCTTTCGCAGCAGCTTCTATGGCCAAGTGTGGGGTTGGCATAGATTTCCCCACGAAGGAAACTTCCGTTGGATCTTGATTGGAGTCTACGGGAGGGATGTGCACTGCTGCCCAATATTCCGAGGTGGAAGGGGTGATCCTTGATTTGAACAGCTCGTACTGAGGTGGCTGGGTAGAACCCATGGTACTGCGGGTAAAATCCCACAATATTTTGACAAAGCTACCTGGGGTTGCATCTGGGGTTCTCAGATGAATGCTGGGGCTCGGCATGACAGGAAAAAGTTGTGAGTGTGGTGCACAAGGTGAGGGTTGCTGGGTAAGGTCACAAGGTGGCCTTTATATAGCAATGGAGCCGGATTCGTTTTACCGTGGTGAAAGGTAATAAATTTGCCAGCTTAGCTCCAAAGGTCAGGTCAGTGTCAGAGATACACATATCTCATAAAGAGACGTGTTACTGTGGTTGTCGTCGGGTTGGTTTTGGTAGTTGTGCCCGGAAAAATATGCAACTATGCGCTGACCAAAAATGCAAGGCTACTATTAAAACAGAGGCACAACGACAGGCTGCGTTAATATACACGGTCGCATGATTACAAAGTGAGGATACACTGAGACTCGGTACTACTCGTACGGCTTAGTCTACCTCGTTTATGTCTAAACGGGCGTGCCTGGTGGATGTCGAGGCTTCTCCACGTGTCTCACTGCCGGGATTAGTCGGAGATGGCGGAGGAACTGCAGGGTCGGGGTAGTGATGATGACCATCGCGGGGATTGTTGGCCACAACCCCGTTGGAGTGTGCTCCCAAAAGGCGACGAAGCACTTCTGGGGTCATCAAAGCATCTCGGCTGATGGCTGGAGCTGATCTCGGGGTCTCGATCGGTTGTCCAAACAGCACGACTGGGTTGTCGGCGTTGGGCTCGTTTTCTTCTCTCGCCGGGGCTCGACGAACCAGCTCTCCACGAGCTGCAATTAAATCAATAGTGATTTGATCGCACAGTTCCTCTTGTGCACTTACATAGCGCACCAGGTGCAACAATGCAGGATCTGTCTCGTGATCTCCGTTGGCAACTTGGGGTGGTCTACCATACCCTTCACGTCTGGGGTAGTAGTGAAACGAGCGACAGTTAACTCTGGGCGACAAGTGCCTGAGATGAACTATAGCCTCTCGAGCAGCTAGTTGTATGGCTTGTGGCTCAAAGGAAGTTGTTCTTCCGGTGAACCTGTAGGGGCGCTCGGGTGCTAGATCCCTACCGTAGATGTGTACAGTGGCCCAGAATTGACGGTCTTCACCGCTCATGGGTCCTTGGTACACAACGTATTCTGGTGGCTCCTCTAACGCATAGGCACGACGGGTGAGGTTTGCGAGGATGGTCACAAAACCTCCAAGGTTGGTTGCTGTGGTCCCGTTGTGCACTATGGGGCCAGGCATTGTGGCTAGGTTGGGGAAGAGACTGTGCTGTGCTGGGTTGAGGCTAGCGTGCCATTTTTATAGAAAAGGGAACGGAGTCTTCCTTCGCACGCTTGCGAATGAGACATTTTTGCCATCGGTCACTGGTGTGCGATCGACAGGCTAGGCTGATAGGTTGGGCACCGACTGCCAAAAGTGTCAGGATTACTGAGTGGCTATCTTGCACGAGAAGCTTGGCTGGGGTTTGGCTAAGGTCTAGTGGGTTGGTTTGCCTAAGTTTTTCGACCTGGCTAAGATAGGATTAGCCAATGGTCAGCCTGGCTCTGATACCAAGTCTGTCACGACCGGTTTTCCGGGTAATAAATTTCCAGAAAAGACCGTCGTGCTCATCAGCCCCAGGATTACTGTTAGCTGATGAGGCTCCAACTTGATACAGAAATTCCAAGCAGAAAACAAAATATGTAGTACAAGGCCATTCTGGCCTGTGAGTACAACAAATGGTTTCTAGTGGTTGATGGCGGAAGCGGGTTGTGAAACATCAGTGTCTATGGGACTCCATTTCCCACGGGAACAGCTGACCAGGTTAACTCCTATCTTCGCGAGGCTGCTATCTCCATTACTTAGGTTCCGGGGCTGTCATCGCGTCGCTCCTCTTCGTGCAAGAAAATCTGGCCAAGACAATAGCCAGGGACAAGCCAGTGAGTACTTTGAATGTACTCGCAAACATTATGAACACAGGTATAATATAACAATGATGTGCTGAAAATATTTTATGCTCATGACGTCAGTCACAAAAGATAAATAAATCTCTGATGCGTGCAAGCAAGTTATTTATAAAATTGCAATAACATAGTAGTATTAAAATTTATGAAATAAATAACAAGCAAAGCCACAGTCGGGCGTCTTAGCGACACCACATAAAGGGCTTTAAAAGAAATGCCACAGTCGGGCGTCTGAGCGACACCACATAAAGGGCTTTAAAAGAAATGCCACAGTCGGGCTCTGAGCGACACCACATAAAGGGCTTTAAAAGAAATGCCACAGTCGGGCGTCTGAGCGACACCACACAAAGGGCTTTAAAAGAAATGCCACAGTCGGGCGTCTGAGCGACACCACATAAAGGGCTTTAAAAGAAATGCCACAGTCGGGCGTCTGAGCGACACCACATAAAGGGCTTTAAAAGAAATGCCACAGTCGGGCGTCTGAGCGACACCACATAAAGGGCTTTAAAAGAAATGCCACAGTCGGGCGTCTGAGCGACACCACATAAAGGGCTTTAAAAGAAATGCCACAGTCGGGCGTCTGAGCGACACCACACAAAGGGCTTTAAAATAAACAATCATAGTGAATATCCCAGAGGTAGAACCATCCCAGAGATACTCGATAATAACAATAATATCACGGGTTAGTCAACAATAATAATAATCATAATTATCACAAGTCACAGGTAGTAGTTCCAGTTCTGGTTAACAGTTTCACCTCCGAAGACCGACACTAAGACCGACACTTGACCCATCCCAGACTGTAATCCTTAACCATGGACACGGCTATTCGAATAGGTTTAATCTCTGCAGAGGGTGTACTCTTTACCCACGAGTAACGGATTTCTTTAGTCCATCGGGACTAATTCCGTCTACGGTCTTTTTGTTGAAAACACACCTAACTTGCACACACCAGCTTATCTCACACGTGTCTGGAATCACCCACGACACCTGTTAAGCAAACTCTAAGTGGGGAGGCTACAACCTCGCGTAGCATGGGATCAAATTTATATCGCGCGCTCTAAGGGGTGGCCTCCCCTCTCGGTCCCAACCGGAAACACCCATGCCCCCGGACCAGGTGGCCTGCCTACCAGCTACAACCGGTATCTTCCACCATGGCCTCTCTGTACGGTGTGTGCTAGAAAGAGGTTGACAACTTACTGAACCGTACTCTACTTGCTGTAGAGACGAGTGGTAGTACGAAACAAGTATGGGGGTTACTGGCACAAGACTCGATCTACGGTCGACTCAGGAGGTTTAAGTATTCCCTGCATGATTAGCATGACGAATATATTTCAACCAACAGAGTCACCGCTCATATCACCTTGCCATGCCATACCAGACATAACCGTCCCGACGGAGACCGGCGACAAACTCATGCCTACCCAAGGCAGAGGTTTTCCCGGGTTCCTGCCGGTATGCATGCAAGGCACATGAGGGTGATTATCATCACAAGTGTGTCCATTTCCAACAGCATGGAAATCAATAACATGCACCCATACATATGATCATATCAAATGAAATAACAAGTTTCTCCAAAGTGAGGTGATGTTATGAACGTGTCATTGAACACACAAAAATATTATGCCGAGGTTCAGAATGCTTGCCTTCAATGTGTGGAAAGGCAGGGTGCACTCCAAAACTTGAAACATTTCTCCTCTCTTCAAAAATCCTATTTTAGCAATATAAAAGAATTAACACACAAAATAAAAACAGCACCAAAAGTTGTTCTGAAATTTTTTCAAATAAATCTTAAAATAAACTAGGTGAAATTTGAGAGAGGTAGGAAAAAGAATCATTTCATTTGGAGTTGTATTTAAAAAGATATAGCCAGTCAAAGTTTTGGTCAAATTCTGTTTTTAATAAAATCAGGAAAAAGAAAACGTTTCAAAAGAGATTACGCTTTCGGACAGAGAAGACGTATTTGCGCCTTTTACGCCTCCACTTATCCAGCGTGGCTGCCGCGTGAGTCACCGACAGTGGGCCCGCCTGGCCCACTGGTCAGGTTTGACTGGCCCACGCGCGCGTCGTCTCCCCCTGACCGAACAGGGGCGGAGCTCCGGCGAGGCTCGCCGGCGAATGGTGGCGTCCCTCGGTGATCTGAGTGCATGGGCGTGCTCAGGAGGTCGAGATGAACTCGGGGGTACCCGCTATGGTCGCCGACGTGGACGGAGTTGCCGGCGACGAGCTTCGCGGCGGAGATGGTTTTGGGGGCGAAGTGATATTGGGGCTGCGGTGGTTCCCGATCAAAATTGAGTAGGGGGACGGTTTCACGGGAGGATGAGGAGGTTCCTGGCGAAGCGAACGGAGAGGGGGAGGTACTGGAGGTGCCGGATTGGCCGGGGCGGTGGCGGCGGCAGGAGTTGCCGGAGATGAGGAAGGAGGCCTCCCCGGGTCGAATGTGAGGTAGGGGAGCGCCATTGGGGTGGCCTGAGGTTGCCTGCGTGCTCGGGGAAGCTCGGGGCCTCCTTTTATAGGCGTGGCAAGGCGGTTCCGCGGCGGCTGCGGATAAGGTCGCCGGCGACCGCCATTCTGTAGCTAGGGCGTCGTGGCGGCGACGAGCGCTAGCGGACACACTCGTGGATGAGCTCGCGCTGTTCCAGGGGCCAGGTGGCGAGCGGAAGAGGCTTGGGCGGCGCTGAACGGAGCAGGGGCTGTCGGCGGCCGTGGCGGCTAGCTCCTGGCCTGTCGGGGACGTGGCGAGGGGCGGCTTGGCGTGTTGCGGTGAGGAGGGACGTGCGTGGCGTGGCTCTGCAGTGGAGGCAAGGCCAGGGGCGCGACGCGTCGGCTCGGGCGCGGCACGTGCAAAACGCGTGCCAAACGCACGCTCTGCTCGCGCTCCGGGCGTGCACGGGACGTGCTCGACGTAATGCCAGGGCATGCTAGAGGTCGCGGTTGAGGCTGGGAAGAAACAGGGCTGGGTTAGGGTTAGATAGAGGGTGAATGGGCATGGTTGTTAGGTCAGGCGACCAAGTTCACAGTGTAAACTTGAATCCATGCCAAATCTGGCTATGCTCTCCAGGTGTTTGACAAAATGCCACAGGCACCTAGGCTCTTCTTGGGGGTGGCCAAATCCTCCAGATCAGGGTCTCCTTAGATGCAAGAGAGAGTGGTGAGGTTAGTTTGTGAAAAGCACAAACTTGTTAGTGCAAGTTTTGCAAAACTACAATTCTGGACAGGAAATAAATGACATTATTTCATGAACCAAAATTAATCCAATGGGTGCATGCTCCTGGATTTAGGGGTTTGGTAGGGCTGTCTACAAGTAGGAGAAAACACAAGATCTTTGGAGCAAAATTAAATAGGGTTGCAGTAGAAATCACAAGGCTGGACCAGAATGAAAAAGAGGTTGATTGACTCAAAATTTTCAAAGAACAGCACTAGGTTTTTGCATAATGTTGAATCATATGCTACTACCAATATCCCATAATTTTGGTGGAGTCTAGAAAGAATTATTTAAAAGGGTTGTAGTGCAAAATGCACTCTGGACCGGAGAAGGAAAAATTGATGCAAAGCTCAAACTATTACATAAATAAAAGATATTTTTGTATAAAAGTGATTTAAAAACATCACATGACATCTCCAATTTTTGGTTAGAATTTTAGGTGAATTTATCCAATGGTTATAGTTCAAATATGGCCATATAACCTTGAAAACCCATTTCCAAGAAAGTACAGATCAAGCAACTTAATTATTTAATTAGTTATATTAGATAAGGGAAAGTTTCTCTTGACAGATTAAATAAGTCCAATGACATATTTGGAAAGTTTTCTCTCTGGGAAAAACTCATCATCACAGGGAAGGAAATGATTTAAAAATAAAAATGGAGCTCAGAAATTCAAAGTTTTAATTCCTGGCAAAAAAATTTAATTCATTAAAACAAGGCCAAATTTTTGGGGTGTCACACATTTCCATTCAGGAATAGGGAGAGGTTGCAGAAGTCCAGTCGGTTTCTGATGTTCTGCTTTGACGCGACGACAAACGTCACATTCTTCAATATATCGAGCAATGTCTTGCTTCATATTAGACCACCAGTACTTCTGACGGATGTCTAGATACATCTTGGTACTTCCCGGATGAATAGAGAGAGGGGTATCATGCGCTTCTTTCATCACCTTCTCTGTCATAAGCTTGAACCGGGGTACGACAATGCGATCTCTGAAGTATAAGGTTCCATCTTCACCAAGTGAGAAATCTCTGGATTTCTCTAAGGCAAGATCCTTTTTCATCAAATCAACATGAGCATCTTTGGCTTGAGCAGACTTGATTGCTTTCAGAAGAGTTGGTTCCAAGACAAGGTTATTCAGAGAACCCTATGGAACTAGTTGAAGGTTCAGCTTGCATAGCTCTTCATAAAGGCGGGGTTGAGCTTTGAAGACCATGTGATTGTTGCAATAAGACTTACGGCTCAGGGCATCGGCCATTACATTAGCCTTGCCAGGTGTATAAGATATACCGCAGTTGTAGTCAGCAATAGCTTCCATCAATCGCTGCTGACGGAGCTTCAGATCTGGCTGAGTAAACAAATACTTCAGACTCTGATGATCAGTGAAGATCTCACAACGATTACCGAGAAGGTACTGTCGCCATAGATTCAGTGCATAGATAACCGCAGCAAGCTCAAGGTCATGAACTGGGTAGTTCTCTTCATGAGGACGCACTTGACGAGAGGCATAAGCAATCACTCTGCGCTCTTGCATTAGGACACAGCCTAATCCTTGACGTGAAGCATCGCAATAGATGACAAAGTCCTTGCGAGAATCAGGGGGAGCAAGCACTGGGGCAGATGTCAGCTTGTCTTTGAGTGCCTGGAAACTTTCCTGACATTTGTCTGTCCAATCGAACTTAACGCCTTTGTGAAGCAGATTGGTCAGTGGCTTGGCGATCTTGGAGAAGTTCTCGACAAAGCGGCGACAATAGCTGGCTAGGACGAGAAAGCTTCTGACTTGCTTGACAGTCTTCGGAGGGGTCCAGTCAAGAATAGCCTGAACGCGCTCTGGGTTGACGGCCATACCATCCTTGGAGATGACATGACCAAGGTAGGTGACTTCAGGAAGCCAGAATTCGCACTTGGAATACTTGGCATACAGTTGATGCTCTCGAAGCTTCTCTAGAACAAGTCGAAGATGTTCAGCATGTTCTTCTTTGTTCTTCAAATATATCAGGATATCATCCAGATAGACTACAACGAACTTGTCGAGGTAATCCATGAATATGTAGTTCATCAGACGAGAGAATGTAGCTGGAGCATTGGTCAAACCGAATGACATGACGGTGTACTCGTAAGAACCATAATGAGTGACGAATGCGGTCTTTGGAATATCCTCTTCACGAACACGGATCTGGTGGTAACCCAACCTCAAGTCGAGTTTGGAGAATATTGATGAACCAGCAAGTTGATCATACAGATCATTGATCCGAGGAAGCGGATATTTGTTCTGAATTGTAGCTTGGTTGATAGGATGATAGTTTTGGACCAAACGGTTCGTTCCATCCTTCTTCTTCACAAAGAGAGAAGGTGCTCCCCAAGCTAAGGAACTTGGACGAATGAAACCACTGTGAAGAGATTTGTCGATTTCCTCCTTAAGTTCAAGGAGTTCATGAGGTGGCATCTTGTAGGGTCGTTTGGCAATAGGAACGGTGCCTGGTTTCAAGTCGATGACGAACTCGACAGCCCGGGCAGGAGGTATTCCTGGAAGTTCTTCTGGAAAGTCATCTAGGAAGTCGCAAACAACTGAAATCTTTTCAATCCCCTCAAGAGGTGTTGCATTCAACGCATTCAAGACATAAAGTCGAGCTTCGGCGTTTTGAACCAGATGAGCATTGTAGCTTACTATCTCATCTGAAGGGTGCAGAAGGTGGACGGTTTTAGTGGCGCAAACGATAGAAGCCGTATGTGCTTTCAACCAATCCATTCCCAGGATGAGGTCAATATTGGAAGACTTCAGAATAATGGGGGATGCAAAAAATTCAACCCTTTGATTTCAACTAAAATGTTGTGGCTAACCATGGAGGTTTGGCATTGGCCCGCAGGGGGTTTTATCACTAGTGGAGTGTGCATCTCTTCGTATTTAATGCCATGCATGAATGCAAACTCTTTTGATATGAAGGAATGCGATGCTCCTGAATCAAACAAAACAGATGCTGGTACTGAATTAACAAGAAGAGTACCCATCACCGTGGCAGGCTGGTCTTGAGCTTCATACAGATCAACATGATTAGCTTGACCACGACCATAAGGTTTGGCATTGTTGTTATGGGGATGATTGTTATGGACAGTTGAAGGCAGAGCCAGCTGATTCTGATTTTGAGGGCATTTCCTAGAACGGTGACCTGGAAGGCCACACTTGAAGCACAGACCATCATTGGGATTGGGAGCAGAAGCTTGGGGTGGTATAGCCCGAAGGGGCTGCCTCTATGGTGAAGGGGGCAGACGAGGTGCAACATAGGACTGTCTTGGAGCAGGAGCAGTTGGATGATACATGCTGTGGGGAATCCATATCCGACGCTTCTGCGCTGACAGGCACGAAGATGAGCCAGCGTCACGGCTACGCCTAAGGGATCCCTGGTGTTCCTGAAGACCAGTCTCAACGTGAATAGCCTTGTTCACCAAGGTGGCGAAGTCGGCAAAGTCATGAGCGAGCAGTGCTAGCTTAATATCAGGGTGAAGTCCATCACATAACTTTTCTTGCCTACGAGCATCAGTTGCAATGTCTTTTTCAGCATAACGAGACAAGTCCAGAAATTCCCGCTGATAAGCATCTACAGTATTGTTGCCTTGGGTGAGGTTGCGGAAATCTCGCTTCTTCCTGTCCATGATTCCCTGAGGAATGAAGCGGGCATGGAAGGCAGCTTGGAAATCCGGCCAAGTGATGACCGTTCTAGTAGGCAGGGTACGCCTGTGGCTGTCCCACCATTGAGCAGCGGGACCCTTTAGAAAGAAAGATGCAAAGGTGACATAGCTAGCAGGGGCCACACTAGCAGACTCCATCTCATATGTGATGTCGCGGAGCCAGTCATCAGCATCAAGGGGTTGAGTTGAGCTGCGGTAAATAGTTGGGTTGAGATGCACGAAGTCCTGCAGAGTTCCTGGGGTTGGCTGTTGATTCCTGTTCAGACGAGGAAACTGAGCCATCATTCCCTCCATGAACTGGCGGTTCAGCTTAAATTGTTGTACCATTCCAGCAAAGAATTAGGGCGGTGGTGGATTGTTAGCACCACGGCCACGACCAGCGGGTCTAACCATCCTGCTAACAAGTAACAGGGGGTAGTTCAGCATTGAGCATTTGCAAAAACAAGGATCATTCATGATGAAACATGCATAATGAAAGAGGTACGATGGATACCACTTCGTTGTCACCACGGCAGTGTGTGTACTATCCAGAATACTATTCTAAGGAAAAACTATGGCCTATCCAACTTTGGGGTGAATGTGGTCACAGGATCCTAATGTTAGAGTTAGTAAAACCATTTTAACCCGAATAGAAGAGAGATTAGTGTCCCAGAGTAAAGGTCGAGGAGTAAAAGATCCTAATACCACCCATATGGCGACGTGGGCCCGTAAGACACACAACCATGTTAGTAAGAGTTTTTCAGTGACTAGACTCAACTTCGGCCAAGGAGTTGGAAGGGGGCTACCTACAGGCAGTCGGCTCTGATACCAACTTGTGACGCCCTTGATTCAATCGTACACTAATCATACACGCAAATGTGTACGATCAAGATCAAGGGCTCACGGGAAGATATCACAACACAACTCTAGACACAAATCAAAATAATACAAGCTTTATATTACAAGTCAGGGGCCTCGAGGGCTCGAATACATAAGCTCGAATACACAAGAGTCAGCAGAAGCAACAATATCTGAGTACAGACATAAGTTAAACAAGTTTGCCTTAAGAAGGCTAGCACAAAATCAACAACGATAGAAAAGGCAAGGCCTCCTGCCTGGGAGCCTCCTAACTACTCCAAATCGTCAGCGACCGTCACGTAGTAGTTGGCACCCTCGGGGTAGAAGTATTCATCAGTGGTGTCGTCTGGCTCCTGGGATCCGTAATCTTGTCGCAACAATCGGGTATGGGGGAAAAGAAGTAGCAAAGCAACCGTGAGTACTCATCCAAAGTACTCGCAAGACTTACATCAGATCTAAACTATGTATGCATCTGTATCAAAGGAATGGGTTGTATCTATGGACTAAACTATAGAATGCCAGAAGGGAAGGGGAAAGCCTAGCCTATCGAAGACTAGCATCTTCTGGAAACCACCATCTTGCAGCAATAGGAGGAAGTAGAGTAACATAAAGTAAAGTAGCAGTAGTGTTATCAACCTCGGCCAGAGATCCTTTCTCGACTCCCTGCGAGAAAGCAATCCCAGAGCCATACTATCCAGTTATCATCTCATAACCAAGTCTCATCTCCATGTCTCATCTCAAGTATCCAGTTCTAGTTGTATCGATCGGGATACAACTCCAAGTGTCCGTTACCATAGGACAGGCTATCGATAGATGGTTTCTTCCCTGCAGGGGTGCACCAACTTACCCACCACGCTCGATTAACTCCGGCCGGACACACTTTCCTAGGTCATGCCCGGCCTAGGCCAAACAATACGCCGCAACCCGACCTAGGCTTAAATAGAGAGGCCAACATGCCAGACTAAACCTATGCCCCCAGGGGTCATGGGCCATCTCCCCGGGAACTCCTGCACATTGCGAACGTGACCGGTGAGCAGACCTAGCTACCTCCTTCAACAAGGCAGGAGCTTACGCAGTCCAACCCGGCATGCGCCGCTTAGTCGTTGACGTCTATTATGCTTCGGCTGATGCATATGACGCAGAATGCCCATACTATGCCCACGTGATGGTTAGTGCTATCAGGCCAAAGGCCCCTCGAATCAAATATCCAAACCATATTGGATTAGGAGCACGTGGTAACGAGCAGAGACTCATGATCGATGTGACCCCGTCGCCTCGTCTCGAGTACTTGCGGCAAGGGCTAAGAATGCCCGGCCACGCCTAGTAAGTATCTCGCAGGCACCTTCCAGGTCAACCCGACTCCACATCACTCGCTATTAAGCTTGCGCGGGTACCCCTCAGGGTCGACCCCTCTTTAGTAACATGGTTTAGTGTAAAGTCATAGTAACCATAGTAATAGTGTGTCTAACACCAAAGGGAAAACCCAAGGAATCACCCCTGGTGAATTCCACTCGATGTTGTCATCAAGGTGAACGTAGGAGGATCCACCCTTGAGGTTCATGTTTGATGGGTTGCACGACAAAGCTGTAACGGAAGTGGTTAAGGAGGAAATCACCCTCGATGACCTCGACCATATAGCTACACTACGGAGATCTCATCCGGAGTGAGGTAAGAGGTTCCACCCTTGGCACTCGATGGTAACTCTGCAGAGTCGTACAACTAGGGGGGTGATGTGCGGTGTCGGGGCCTGGACATCGATCACGTTGATCGAGTCAGCGAACATAAAGTGAGGCAACTGGGACAAGGTGGGGGTCACTGATGGATCACTAACCAACCTATACTAGGCAGTTTAGGATAAGCAGGTAAGGTATGAAAGCAGGTAACAAAACAAGCTATGCATCAGAGTAGGATCATACAGAAAGCAGTAGCAGTTCTAATGCAAGCATGAGAGGGAAAGAAATGGGCGATATCGGAATGCTCAAGGAGGGTTTGCTTGCCTGGTTGCTCAGACAAGAAGGAGGGGTCATCAGTGACGTAGACGATCACATCGGCATCATCGGCCTCGGGGTCTACCAGAGAGAAGAGGGGGAAGAAATAGTAAATACAGAGCAAACAATGCATCACAAGGCATACCCTATATCACATAGATGACCGGAGGGGGAATGTTCCATGTTCATCATGCTATGGGCATGTGACAGATGAATGGACCACGTATTCGGATTCGTCTCGTTTTTCTGGGCGTTTTTCATATATAAACTTTTACGATCCGAGCTACGGTTTAAAAGTTACGGAATTTCGAAGTTTAAACCAAATTCTGAATTATTTTAAAAGCAGAAAAGGTTTATTGCGTCAGCAGTGACATCAGCACTGCGTCAGCTCTGCTGACCAGTCAAACTGACAGGTGGGACCCACCTGTCAGCCTCTCTGTCTAATAGAGGCTTAACTAAACTAACATGGTTAGTTAGGGGGTGTGGGCCCCAGCAGTCAGTGACTAGTTAGTACTAATTAACTAACTAATTTAACTAACGTTTTAATTAATCATTTTATTTATTAAAAAATGTTTTACTCGCAGGACCCACATGTCAGCGAGCCAGAGCTGCCACATGGGCAGTTGACTTGGTCAACTGGGCCCGCGGGGCCCAGTGGTCATCGGCCTAACGCGTGGGGCCCACGGCCACGCTGGCGCCACGTCGGATGCGTCGCCGGAGCTGCTCCGGCGACCCAAAGCATGGCGGCGCATGGCGAAGCAGCCCGGAAAGGCGCTAGAGGCCACCATTTGCCGCACGGTTGGCTGCGTTCGGACGAGTCCTTGCCCTAGAGTCGAACGGTGGTGCTGGCTTCGCCGGAGTTGGCCGAGAACAGCGCCGGTGACAAGTGGACGCGGTGGTGCCGTTTGGGAGTGCATTGGGAAAAGCCTACGGGCGGTTCAAATGAGCGCTGTGACGCGCGTTCGAACGAGGGGAGCCGCACGCATCCAACGCCGGCGGTCCCGCGTGCTGGGATGGCCTAGAGCCACGGCAGCGCTGGTCAGAGCGGCGCCGGAGTTTGGGCGTCGATGGAGTCGAGTGTCCAGGGCACGCCAAGGGTGGCAGAGAGGCGCGTTGAGCAGCTAGGAGCTCCAGGAGCTTAGTGGTGGCGTTAGCGCGGTGCGAGGGGCATCAGGTCAATGGCAATGAGCTCAACGGCGGAGCTCGGCTCGGCCATGGCGGGTCCAGTCGCTCCAGGCGCGTACGGGAGCAAAAGAGAGGGGGAGGAGCGTAGCTCACAGTGAGCCTGCATATGTGCATCGGTGGGCTCGGGGAAGGCGCGAGGTGGCCGAATTCGATGCTGGCGTTCGTCGGAGCAGAGGGGGAAGAAGAGGTAGCCACGCTCGTTGTGGGGGCTCCTGGCTTGGCCCGGTGGTCGAGGGAGACGCCGCGGGGCACGACGGTGCTCGGGGACTCGTCGGAGAGGGACGGGGACAGTGGTGGCCGCTGGCCACATCGGAGCAAGGTGGACGACGACGGGCGCGTTCGGGCGTGGATGGGGAACCGGGGGAGAGGAAGCGAGCGGGGGCTCTGGTGGGGAGAGGGAGAGGCAGAGAGAGCAAGTGGGCGAGTGGGGAGGGAGCCGAGGTGTCGGGGGGGTCTTATCCCTCTCTCACCGGCGACGGCGAGTGGGTTCGGCGGGGCTATGCCCCTGTTCCGACCCCGGTCGGGGGAATAGGGAAGGGGACAGGCAGGGGGATCTGGGCTGGCTCGGGTGGGCAATGGTGAGCCGGCCCAGGTGGGCTTGGCCCCAGTGGGGCAGGGGCACTTCCCTCTCTCTCCTTTCCTTTTCCCTTTTCCTTTTTCTTTTTTTTTGCTTTTCTGTTTTAGCTATTTTAGGCCACCTTCACATTTTAAAAAAATATTAGTTCACCACCAATATTACCAGAAGAATACTTCCCACATGATGAACATTTTAGTTTTCATGTTTGAGCATTTTGAATCCACACAAAATTTGAATTTGAATTCAACTGGAATTTGAAAGAGAGAGGAGACAAAGATGATCAAGCACTTGTTTAGCAAAATAATTAACTGAACCCAGGGGTTACTTCAGCATCATTACACCGGGGTGTTACATGAGGATTTTGAGCGCTTTGCTGAAATGATTAGACCTATCTTCTCGCGTATGCGTTTGCCTAGTATGCTTAAAATGAACCCTTATGCTAAGTATATGAAAGATATTGTTACTAATAAAAGAAATATACCGGAAGCTGAAATTTCTGCCATGCTTGCTAATTACACTTTTAAGGGTGGAATACCAAAGAAACTTGGAGATCCAGGAGTACCAACTATACCATGCTCCATTAAAAGAAACTATGTTAAAACTGCTTTATGTGATCTTGGAGCCGATGTTAGTGTTATGCCTCTCTCTTTATATCGTAGACTTGATTTGAATAAGTTGACACCTACTGAAATATCTTTGCAAATGGCTGATAAATCAACTGTGAGTTCCTCAAGGAAGCTTTATATCGTAGACTTGATTTGAATAAGTTGACACCTACTGAAATATCTTTGCAAATGGCTGATAAATCAACAGGCGGTTTCTCAAGGAAGCAAGGACCACGGCCCGCGGTACGTGGGCCGGACTATGAACTACCAATAGCAGCTCAAGTGCGGCCTTGTGAACGGCCGTCAGAAGATTTTATGGTCCAAGCAGGAATTAAGGAGGAATTTGACGCGTATGTGCGTAATGCTGAACTTGAGAGCTTCGTGTCAGATAAGTGCCCCAATATTATCACCTAACTGATTCCTTTGTGAGAAGGTTTAAATTTAAATCATCATGCAATTCTCACACTATCCTATTTGATCTCTATGATAAATCCTATACCATGGATTTAGAAGATTATAATACTGCTTGTAAACTCCCGCAGTGGGGTAGTGTTAGTGAACCTCGCAAATCTGAATTTAAAGACTTTCTTGCTAGTATCACTGTGGGGGAATCTAGAGAAATAACACAAGCTACCATAGGGAGCATTCATTTCCCTGCCATACATTATTTTGCTCTCTTTGTGGGTAGATGCATTAACGGTAAAGATGAGGCTTGCCACATGTGCGTTCCAGATCTTAGTGTCCTCAAGAGTGCGGTATTGGGTGATAAACATTATAACTTGGGGGCTATTGTTGCATGTAGGTTGCATCTTAATAGTTTAACTAGAGACTTGTTTGGTGGAATTTATGCAACTCGTATAGCTAATTTTCTTGAGATACCTATACATGAGAATGATATTGAATTGCCTCCTGTTTATCTAGATTATAATGCTATGGTTCATCATCAGTTTGTTGAGAGGAAAGATCAGTTCCTCCAGTACCGACTAATCTTTGACAGACGGCGCACCGTCCATGTTGCTCTCCCTGCTCCTGCATTCTTTGACTTTCATACAAAAGGGAGATATGATATAACCAGGGAGGAGGCGAACGAGTACGAGAGGAGGACGGAGGCAGCTCGCCTCCAGGCTGCAGCTCGTCAGGCAGTAGTTGCTGCATCTCAGTACGACCCCAGCTTCAACTTCGGATACCCACCAGGCTAGCCATGGCCATAGACCAACTTAGGCCAAAATCCCAAGCTTGGGGGAGTACGTACTTCTCACCGACATTACATTCATGTTCACACACTCATGACAGTTGTCGGTGCTCATACTTTTTCATTGTCCTATCCATGCTAGTTTATTTTCTTTTCCAGCATTCTTCTTGTGTGTTTGAAAAACCTTAATAAAAACCAAAAAAATAGTTGTAGCTTTTAGCTAGTTTACTTTCCATGATTATAGTAATAGTAATAAAAAATAAAACCCAAAAATATTTCTTGTTCTTCTTTTGCTTGTTAGGAGCTTTCCCATGTAAATAGTTTTGTTTCTTTTCTTTTTTGTGGGGGTCGAGAGGAGAAGACCTTAATGAAAATGTTGAGTGGCTCTCATATGCATTATTGTTGATCTAACAAAGAGCCAATATTAGCTTGTCTTAATGAAAATGTTGAGTGGCTCTCCCTTGAATTGAATGCTTGCAAAATCCAGCTTAGTCCAATGCACGTGCACTATTATTATTATCCACACTATTCAATTGTGCAAGTGAAAGGCAATAATGACGATATATGATGGACTGATTGAGATGAGAGAAGCTGGTATGAACTCGACCTCTCTTGTTTTTGTAAATATGATTAGTTCATCGTTCCTGATTCAGCCTATCATGAATGAAACATGTTTGCAATGACAATTAGAGATTATAGTTGCTCATGTCATGCTTAATTTGTTAGGATTTTATAATGGTTTACCTTGCGTGCCAACATGCTATTAAAATGATTGTGATGTGGTATGATAGGGTGGTATCCTCCTTTGAACGTTTCGAGTGGCTTGACTTGGCACATGTTCACGCATGTAGTTGAAACAAAATCAACATAGCCTCCACGATATTTATGTTCATGGTGAACTATATCCTACTCATGCTTGCATTCATTGTTGATTAATTTTAATGCATGTTCATGACTGTTGTCGCTCTCTAGCTAGTTGCTTCCCAGTCTCTTTTTAGCCTTCACTTGTACTAAGCAGGAATACTGCTTGTGCATCCAATTCCATAAACCACAAAAGTTATTCCATATGAGTCCACCATACCTTCCTATATGTGGTATTGTAGCGACCAGACCTCAAACGGTCTGATCTCTGTGCTCAGGTGTCATCCCTGGATCAGTAATGCTGACACCACACAGTACTCGGAGGATTTGTAACAGAGTAGCAATCACACACTTATTACATCGAGTGTCTCAATAGAGAACTTATTACAATAAATATGGCTTAAGGCCATCTAATAACGATAATAGCAGAAGGCTTGGAAGATAAGTGAGTCCATCAACTCCAACGGCATCACTGAGTATAGAACCACGACCTAAAAACTCCTTAATCATCGTCTGAAAAGTCTGCAACATTAACGTTGCAGCCCGAAACGGGTCAGCACATGGAATATGCTGGCAAAGTAACACATAGAGAGTAATGGAATGAAACAACTATACTATATGCATATTTGGCTGGTGGAAAGCTCTATGGTTACAATTTTGCATAAAGCCAATTTTTCCCTACTGTAAAGGAATAAATTTTAATTAACTATCATGGTAGTTGTTAAACATTGAGAATGGTTGCCAGCATTCTCAATCCCAATTAAGCATCACCATTAAACAAAACCCAACAAAATTAATTTAGAGTAACATGTTGTGATTCACATGATAATCCAAGTACTAGATACATAAGTTGTCCATAACTGGGGACACGGCTAACCATCATTAGTTTATACACTCTGCAGAGGTTTGCGCACTTTTCCCCACAAGACTCGATCGCCTCCGTTTGGTTTCTCGCACTACATGGTGTTTGAGAAGACGGATGACCGAGACATAGTCTTTCAGAAGCGCTAGCACCTTACGATGGATAGATCGTTACACCTACTTTCCCCTACATCTGCTAGTCTACCCTGTAAGAGTTCGCACGACTTAATCAACTATGCTAGAGCCCATAATAGCTTATGGCTGCACATAGAAGTTTCTAGTATCAAAAATCTCATGATCCCTTTGGGCCTGGGTGGCGGTCCATAAAGAAAAACAGGCAATCCTGGAATACCCAGGTACCTCAATCCACCCAGATGTGTGTTTAAGTTGCCACCTTAGATAAACCATTAATTAACAAACTCACATCTGTCATGGATATAACTTACCCAATCCACGTCTACTAGCATAGCATGGCACAATAGGCAAACGTAGAAGTAACTCCCAAAGGTTTGATAACATAATAGGGAATAGGTACTACCTCAACTACTTCCCATCCCACAATTTAATTAGATCCTAATCATGCAATGTTTGAGGATTGATCTAATGCAATAAAACTGGGTAGTAGGAGGTATGATCAACGTGTTACTTGCCTTGCTGATGATCCGTGAAACCTAGAGATTCGAAGTAACAGGCGGCGCACTACGGGTATTCTATCGCAGACAAACAAACAAACATACAATAATTATTCATCTAATGCACAGGTAAAACTCAAATAAGAGATCTAACCAGAAGGTTCAACTTAAGAACTCCGGTCTGCAAAAAGAATCAAATCAAACGAAGCAACGAAAGTCAAACGGCAAAAGAAACAGGCTTCGTTTACTATGCTGGATATAAGGCAATTTTTACAGTGGCAAAAACTTGTTTAAGTTGGTTAAACGGATAGAGGGTTTCGAGACGAAACTCCAGGCGCTTGAATCGCCTGAATCCGATAAACGAGCCAAAAGTTATACTAAAACGAAAATCGGATTAGGAATCGCGATCAGAAAAATCGTAGATTAAATCCAAGAAAAAAGAAAAACGGCGAACGTTCGCTAGAATGAACGAATGGACGAACGCTCGCTATTTAAATATATCGAAAAAAACCCGATCTATTTAAAAAAATGGAAACTAAAAAAACCGACGAAAAACCGAACGGTTTTTCCGAGAAAACCGGCGGCGCGGAAATCGAGGCAACCTCGGGCGGCGGATCGGCGAGGCGGCGGGCGGCGGCTCCGGTGACGGCGGCAACACGGGCGGCGGGCGGCGCTGGCGGCGGCGCGGGACTCGAGGCGGCGGGGCGCTAGGGTTTCAGGGGCGCGCGGGCTAGGGTTTCGGCTAGGCCTCCCCCGGCTTATAAAGCCGGCCGGGCCAGGAGTCCGGGTCGGACACGGCCCGTTAGGTCGGTTCATTTTTTTTAAATAATTACGCGCAAAAAAACAAAAGAAAAAAATACTAAACGGACTCCAAAAATCCCGAAATAAATTTTCCCGGGCTTCTAAAATCAAGCCGCACAAGGTGAACATTTATTTGGGGCCTAAATGCAATTTTGAAAAACACACATTTTTCCTAAATTCAAATAAAATACCGGAAAACTCCGAAATAAAATCTTATTTGATTTTATTATTAAATCCTCAATATTTATTTATTTTGGGAAATTCCCTCTCTCATATTTTTGTAATAGAAATAATTGATGATAAAATAATTAAAATCAAATGATCCTATTCTCAAAATTCGAGAAAACTCAAATATGAAAATATTGAAATCCCCAACTCTCTCCGTGGGTCCTTGAGTTGCGTAGAATTTCTAGGATCAAAGCCAAAGGCAAATAAATTATGATATGCAATGATGAGCTAATGTATAACATTCCAAATTGAAAATTTGGGATGTTACAAACCTACCCCCTTAAGATGAATCTCGCCCTCGAGATTCGGGTTGGCTAGAAAATAGGTGAGGGTGGTCCTTGAGCAAATCTTCCTCTCGCTCCCAGGTGGCTTCATCCTCCGTGTGGTGGCTCCACTGAACCTTACAAAACTTGATAACCTTACTACGGGTGACTCGACTGGCATACTCTAGAATCTTAACTGGTTTCTCCTCATAAGTCAAATCACTGTCCAACCGAATTGCTTCCAGTGGTATCGTATCTCTCAGCGGTATGTCAGCCATCTCCGCGTGGCACTTCTTTAACTAAGAAACGTGGAACACATCATGAACTCCTGAAAATCCTTCAGGCAATTCCATCTTGTAGGCCACTTCTCTCATACGTTCCAATACTCGGTATGGTCCTACAAATCGTGGCGCTAACTTTCCCTTAACACCAAAGCGCTTGTTCCCCGAAGTGGGGATACTCGAAGATAAGCTCTATCTCCAACTTCGTAAACTGTCTCCTTGCGTTTAGAATCTGCATAACTTTTCTGCCGGGACTGGGCTACCTTGAGCCTATCGCGAATCAATTTCACCTTCTGTTCAGACTCCTTAATCAAATCAGGTCCAAACAACTGGCGGTCTCCAACTTCATCCCATGGCAATGGTGTTCTGCACCTCCTTCCGTACAAAGCTTCGAAAGGGGCCATCTTTAAACTGGATTGATAGCTGTTGTTGTAAGAGAATTCTGCATACGGCAAATTCTCGTCCCAACTAGATCCATAGTCTAGCGCACAAGCTCTCAGAATGTCCTCCAAAATCTGATTGAATCTCTCGGTCTGTCCATCTGTCTGTGGATGAAAAGTTGTGCTGAACTCTAGCCTGGTACCCAAAGTTTCGTGCAACTAATTCCAGAACTTTGAGGTAAACTGGGTTCCTCTATCTGATACTATACTCCTCGGAACTCCGTGTAAGCATACAATCCTGGTCATGTATATCTTTGCCAACTTAGCACTGGTGTAAGTGGTCTTTACTGGGATGAAATGAGCTACTTTCGTCAACCGATCGACTACAACCCAAATCGAGTCATAGCCTGAACGAGTCCTGGGTAATCCCATGATAAAGTCCATGCCTAACTTATCCCACTTCCATTCGGGTATCGGCAATGGCTGTAGCGATCCTGCTGGCTTCTGATGCTCTGCCTTTACTCTTTGACATACATCACAAACTGCTACATACTCCGCAATATCTTTCTTCATTCCGGTCCACCAGAAAATATCCTTCAAATTCAAATACATCTTGGTATTTCCTGGGTGAATCGAATATGCTGAATCATGTGCCTCTTGGAGAATCAACTTCCTGATCTCCGGGTCATTGGGCACATAAACACGATCTTCAAACCATAGGGTGTCGTGCTCATCCTCACGAAATCCTTTAGCCTTTCCTTCGCTCATTTTCTCCTTTATAGAGGCAATCTCCTTGTCAGTCTTCTGAGCTTCTCTGATTCTATCCATCAAAGTTGGCTGAATCTCCAATGCTGCTACATAGCCTCTCGG